>NC_053025.1:171278402-171512158 GCF_003073215.2 Triticum urartu | reverse complement strand
AGGTAAGGTAAGGTATAATATATGTGGAGCTGCGGCAAGCGACTAGCATTTATGGTGGCTAACCTATTCGCAAAAGAGAGCGAGAAGAGGAGGCAAAGTGCGAGCGAGTAACTAGAGGGCAACCTGCGGCAAGCATTACTCCAACACCATGTTCACTTCCCGGACTCCGCCGAGAAGAGACCATCACGGTAACTCACACGGTTGATTCATTTTATTTAAGTTAAGGTTCAAGTTATCTACAACCGGACATTAACAAATTCCCATCTGCCCATAACCGCGGGCACGGTTTTCGAAAGTTCAAATCCCTGCAGTGGAGTCCCAACTTAGCCCATGACAAGCTCTCACGGTCAACGAAGGAATAGACCTTCTCCCTAGACATTCCGATCAGACTCGGTATCCCGGTTCTACAAGACACTTCGACAAGTTAAAACAAATCCAGCAACACCGCCCGAATGTGCCGACAAATCCCGATAGGAGCTGCACATATCTCGTTCTCAGGGCACAGTCAGATTGTCCTAGGTACGGGTAGGCCAGCCTAGAGTTGCCCCTGGTGGCCACCGGCAGCTGACAGGTGGACCAACACTCAGAGGAGCACTGGCCCGCGGGGGTTTAAATAAGATGACCCTCGGGCTCCGGAAACCCAAGGGAAAAAGAGGCTAGGTGGCAAATGGTAAAACCAAGGATGGGCATTGCTGGAAAAGCTTTAATCAAGGCGAACTATCAAGGGGTTCCCATTATCACCCAACCGCGTAAGGAACGCAAAAAATCCGGGAACATAACACCGATATGACAGAAACTAGGGCGGCAAGAGTGGAACAAAACACTAGGCGAGAGGCCGAGCCTTCCACCCTTTACCAAGTATATAGATGCATTAAGATAACAAGGCAATATAATGATATCCCAACAAGTAAATAATGTTCCAACAAGGAACGGTCTCCAATCAACGGTAACATAGCCAATCAACGGTTTGCTAGGACATGGTGGGTTAGAGGTTTGACATGGCAATTCGGGAGGCATGATAAGCAAGTGGTAGGCATCGTAGCATAGGCATAGCAAAAGAGCGAGCATCTAGCAAAGCAAAGATAGTAGTGATTTCGAGGGTATGATCATCTTGCCTGCAAAGTTGTCAGAGTTGACTGGATCCTCGAAAGCAAACTCAACGGGCTCCTCATTAGCGAACTCGTCTCCCGGCTCTACCCAAACAGGACAAACAAACAACAAGGACACAATCAACCACGTGCAAGGCTCAAACAATATGATGCAAAGATGGTATGCTATGCGGGATGCGATATGTGATGCATATGCAAGATTTGACAGGGAATGCATGAACCTGGCCAACACTTGGAAAACCAAGTGTGCCACTGGAAATATGAGATTAAATCTCTTGAAAACGATATAAAGAACGCCGGAATCGGAGTTACGGTTTGGAAATGGCAAGAAATTCAAATATGACCACGTTCTGCAATTTACAGCAAGTAGCCAACTAGATGCAACAAGATGAACATGCTACATCACCCAAACATGGCATCAAAATACATGGCAGGGATCCATTCCTGATTCTTAACAAAAGACTAGCACTGAGCTACGGCCAATTCATCCATTAACAGGTTCGAACAAGCATGGCAAAAATGCATTTGGCAAACAGATTTCAGACTTAGTGAAATTAACACTTGTCTGGAATTTCAGATCAGATAGCACACTTTGGAGCATGAAAACTATATTCTACAGGACCTGAACATGGCAAGGTAAAGCATGGAATGGAGCTACTCAAAGAGCTTAACAAAAGTCCCTTAGTGACCTTGAGCCAAAATGGATCAGAAAATACTTTTGCAAGCATGTGAACATGGCAAAAGCATAATCAGTTCTTAGACTTAGTGAAAACTGGAGCATGCTGAAACAGATATCAAGTAGGCATGTTTACGAGCTCGATGCACTCACTACAGAGCAACTCATGACAAACTAAGCATACACCCATCAAGAATACACAAAATACAAGCTAGACATGGTAAGAACAATAACATAGCATGCACGGATCAACTACAACATCCTCGGCAAAATTGCTAACAAGTAGACAATCTGCCCAGATTCACGAAATGACAAAAGTAGAGCTCGATTGACTCAAGCTAGGGTGCTCCATAATTTCAAACAAAGACATTGATGCATAGAGCACTACAAGATTAACAAAACATCCTTACCGATCATCCTCAAAAGAGGCACGGATCACTAGGAAACAACAAGAACATATGGCATGTTGAGATAAACAGATCAAGGACTTAGTGGAAATGCTAAGTCCCTGAAATCAGCATTAATGAATGCACCAATTTGCAAGCTTGTGCTAGTCACCACACACATCACAAAAATACATGGATTGCACCTCTGCATAGATGGCAAAACATATAACAAAACATATATCATGCACACAATAATCATGGCAAAAATGACAAATATCTAATTGGAGCAGCAGATCTGACAATTATCTCAAATAGCACTCTTCCAACAGCATTTCCGGCATCAAGATGAACTCAAATGAAAATGATGCAATGAGATGAAATGATGTGCTCTCTGAGGCGAACATTTTGATATGCTATATGCCCAAAACGGAGCTACGGATGAGGAGTTACGATGCGATGAACAGGGGCAAAATATCTAGGGTTAGGGACGGAAAGTCAACCGAGACGGGATCCGGATCCAGATCTGGCCGCACGGGTTACGAGGTTCATCGGAGAGGGACTTGAAGCTCGCCGGAGTCTTGCCGCGGGGAGAAGGAGGAGGCCACCGGAGAGGGGACCGGGGCCGGTGCGGCGAGGCGGCGACCTGGCGGCGGCGGGCGGTGCGGTGAGGCGGCGCTGGATCCCGTGCGGAGGGCCGGCGGCGAGGAGTGGCGCCGAGGCGAAGCGCTGACCAGCGATGGCGCTCGCGGTGGCCGGCATCGAAGGACCTGCCGGCTCGGGCGGGGACAAGCAGGCGCGAGCGGCGCGGAGGCAAACGGGCTCGGGGGCCCGACGTGGGCTGAGCGGGCCGGCGATGTGGGGCGCGGGCGCGGGCGAGTGGGGAGGTGCCACGTGGCGGCGGCGGCCGCAGCGGACACGTCCGGCGCCGGCGGACGTTGTCCGGCGCACGGAGGAAGAAGAGGGCTAGGGTTTCGGGAGGAAGGGGAAGGAGAAATTCGGGGGTGTCTTTAAATAGGCATAGAGGGAGCTAGGAGTGTCCAAATGAGGTGCGGTTTTCGACCACGCGATCGTGATCGAATGCTCTAGATGATGGAGAGGGTTTTGGTGGGTTTTTGGCCAAAATGGATGGGTGTTGGGCTGCAACACAAACGAGGCCTTTTCGGTCCCTCGGTTAACCGTTGGAGCATCAAACGAAGTCCAAATGGTACGAAACTTGACAGGCGGTCTACCGGTAGTAAACCAAGGCCGCTTGGCAAGTCTCGGTCCAATCCGGAAATGTTTAATACCCACACAAAAAAGAAAGGTAGAATTGACCACCGGAGGAGAACGAAGCGCCGGAATGCAAAACGGACAACGGGGAAAAAGCTCGAATGCATGAGATGAACACGTATGCAAATGCAATGCACATGATGACATGATATGAGATGCATGACAATGATAACAACACACGGAGACAAAAACCTGAACCCGAGAACATAAAATAACTTAACGCCGGAAACGGCAAGAGTTGGAGTACATATTGGGAAAATCATATCCCCGGTGTTACAACACTCCACCACTACGAAAGGATCTCATCCCGAGATCTAGGACTAAAAGAACGCCGGGTATTCAGAACGGAGGTGATCCTCGCGTTCCCAGGTAGCTTCATGGTCGGAATGGTGTGACCACTTGACTTTGAGGAATTTGATTGACTTGTTGCGAGTCTTGCGTTCAGTATCTTCAAGAATAGCAACGGGGTGCTCACGATAAGAGAGATCTTCTTGGAGCTCAATGTCCTCAAAGCTGATGGTGCGGTCAGGAGTCTTGAAGCACTTTCGGAGCTGAGAGACATGGAACACGTCCTGCACATTTGCAAAGTTTGAAGGAAGCTCGAGTTGATAGGCGAGATCGCCTCTCTTGCTGACAATCTTGAAAGGTCCCACGTATCTAGGGGCAAGCTTCCCTTTGATACCGAAGCGACGAGTGCCTTCCATTGGAGAGACGCGGAGGTAAACATGATCTCCGATCTCGAAAGCCAAATCACGGTGCTTACTATCATAGTAGCTCTTCTGGCGGGATTGGGCTTCTTTGAGGTTATCTCGAATGACTTTGCACATTTCCTTTGCCTCTGTGATTAAGTCATTTCCCAGAAGTTGACGTTCACCGGTTTCAGACCAGTTGAGAGGGGTACGGCACTTCCTGCCATACAGAATTTCAAATGGGGCCTTGCCCGAACTTGCTTGAAAACTGTTGTTGTAGGAGAATTCAGCATAAGGAAGACAATCCTCCCACTTCATGCTGAAGGAGATCACACAAGCCCTGAGCATATCTTCAAGAATCTGATTGACACGCTCGACTTGATCGCTAGTTTGCGGATGGAAAGCTATGTTGAAGCGGATGTTGGTGCCCATGGCCTTCTGGAAAGATTCCCAAAACTTGGAGGTAAAGATGCTGCCACGATCTGAAGAGATCACTTGTGGAATACCGTGCAGAGAGACAATTCGAGAGGTATAGAGTTCCGCCAATTGCGCTGCAGTGATTGACTCTTTGATAGGCAGAAAGTGAGCCACTTTAGTGAGTTTGTCGATGACAACGAATATATCATCATTGCCACGCTTGGACTTTGGAAACCCAGTCACGAAGTCCATCTCAATGTGGTCAAACTTCCATTCTGGAATGGCAAGAGGTTGGAGGAGACCAGCTGGCCTTTGGTGTTCTGCCTTCACTCTTCTGCAGACATCACATTCATTCACGAACTGAGCAATCTCGTGCTTCATTTGAGTCCACCAATAAGCCTGCTTGAGGTCCTGATACATCTTCGTGCTCCCAGGGTGGATGGAGAGGAGAGAATTGTGAGCCTCGTTCATGATCACTTTACAAAGGTCACCTTTGGGCACAACAATATGATCCTCGAAGAAGAGAGTATCCTTGTCATCAAGGCGGTAGCACTTGTACTTGGGTTGACTCTTGGCAATCCCAATCTTCACCTTCTTCACCATAGCATCAAGAAGCTGGGCTTGGCGAATCTGGTCTTCCAAGGTAGGAGAGACTTGAAGGTTGGCGAGGAAACCTTGAGGAACAACTTGCAGATTAAGTTTGCGGAAAGCTTCACAAAGCTCCGGTTGATAAGGCTTGAGAATAAGACTGTTGCAATAAGCCTTCCTGCTCAATGCGTCAGCAATCACATTGGCCTTGCCTGGAGTATACTCGATACTTGGATTATACTCTTGAATCATTTCGACCCATCGAGTCTGCCTGAGGTTGAGATTAGGCTGAGTGAAGATGTACTTGAGACTCTTGTGATCAGTGAAAATGTCCACTTTTCTTCCCAATAAGAGATGTCTCCAAGTCAAAAGAGCATGCACAACTGCCGCCAACTCGAGATCATGAGTGGGGTAGTTCTTCTCGTTGGGCTTCAACTGGCGAGAGGTATAAGCCACAACTTTCTTCTCTTGCATCAACACTACGCCGAGACCTTGGAGAGAGGCATCGCAAAAGACCTCGTACGGCTTGGATTCATCAGGAGGAGTCAGAACTGGAGCAGTGACCAATTTCTCTTTCAAAGTGTTGAAAGCAATGTCACACTCCGGAGACCAAACGTACTTGACGTGCTTCTGGAGAAGATTTGAGAGAGGCTTCGCGATCTTAGAAAAGTTTTCAATGAATCTTCGACAGTAGCTTGCGAGACCGAGGAAGCTACGGAGTTGCTTCACGTTCTGAGGTGGTTCCCAATTCACAATTGCAGACACCTTCTCAGGATTCACCGCAATGCCCTTGGTAGAGATGATATGGCCAAGATAAAGAACCTCATCGAGCCTAAATTCGCACTTGGAGAACTTGGCGTAGAACTTGTGTTCCCTGAGCTTATCGAGTACCAAACGCAAGTGCTTGGCATGATCTTCCTTGTTCTTCTAAAAGACCAGAATGTCGTCGAGATAGACCAAAACGAAGTCATTGGTGTAGGCGTTGAAGATGAAGTTCATCATGCGAGAAAAGTCGGAGGAGCGTTGACGAGGCCAAAAGACATGACAGTGTATTCATATGAGCCAAAGCTTGTCCTGAAAGCCGTCTTGGGAATATCTTGCTCACGGATTCGGATCTGATGATAACCCATACGGAGATCAAGCTTAGAGAATACTTGGGCACCTTCGAGTTGTTCGAACAGCTCGTTGATGTTGGGAAGTGGGTATTTGTTCTTGATGGTCTTCTTGTTCAATGGATGGTAATCAACACAAAGTCGGTCCGTTCCATCCTTCTTCTTCACAAAAAGAACACCACAACCCCACGGAGAAGAACTAGGTCGGATGAGGCCCATTCTCTCTTGAACATCGAGTTGCTTCTTCAACTCCTTCAACTCTTCAAGTCCGAGCTTGTAAGGACGCTTGCAAACCGGTTCCGTGCCAGGCTCAAGATCGATGACGAATTCAACTGGCCGGTGCGGAGGCATTCCTGGAAGCTCTTCTGGAAAGACGTCTTGATATTCGCAAAATACTGGAATTTGCGATATAGCATCCAGTTCACCCTTCTCATTGAGAGAAAACAGATGGATGGTATCATCGCGAGCGGCAAAGACAATTACATCCTCAGACGAATGAGTCAATTGAATCTTCCTGGCTGCACAATCAAGATGCGCCTTGTGCTTAGAAAGCCAATCCATTCCGAGAATAAGATCAATATCTGATTTACCAAGAACCGTTGGAGAAGCCAGAAACTTGTAGTCACCCAAGGTGATAGTAACATCCGGAATTATGGAGTCAGCATGCATGCGCTTACCAGGAGAGACAACTGCTAACGGACTAGGAAAAACTTGCGAAGTCAATTCATGCCTAGATGTAAACGGTCTTGAGATGAAACAATGCGATGCACCAGTGTCAAAAAGAACTTTAGCTGGAATATCGTTAACACGAAGGTTACCCATGATGACATCTGACGAGTCCTTTGCCTGAGCTGCATTCATCAAGTTGACCTTGGCGTGCTTGGGGTTATGCTTGACCACAGCTGTACTTGCCGATCTCACAGGAGGAGGAGGAGGAAGACGCCTCTGATTGAAGCATTTGTTGGCATAGTGACCCTTCTATTGGCACTTGTTGCACGTGACCTCTGAAAGTGGATGGTGATACGGAGCACTCGATCTTGGAGGTTGAGACGAAGTCTTGTTCTGAAAGCCAGGGTTGGGTGGGTGGGAAGATCCACTGCCACCTTTGCTCTTCTGCTGATACGGCTGACGGAACGGAGGAGGAGGAAGCCAATACTTCTGCTACTTGGCCACTTGAGTAGAGGAAGAAGGAGTAGCATCTCTGACTCGCTTCTTGGAAGCATCACACCTCAGTTGAGCGGCCTCTTGCTTCAATGCCATGTTGTAGAACTCATCGTACCTCAAGGGCTCAAAGAGAACAAGAGCTAGCTGAATTTCTTCCCTGAGACCACCCCTGAACTGGTATATCATGCTCTTCTTGTCAGGGACGTCCTGCTTAGCAAAGCGGGTGAGCTTCTGAAACAACTTGTTGTAGTCATAGACAGACAAAGAGCCTTGCTTCAGGTTGCGGAATTCCTCACGCTTGCTTTCAACCACGCTCTGAGGAATATGATGAGCTTTGAAATCTTGACGGAATTCATCCCAGGTAATCGCACGGCCTCCTCTGGAATCCTTGTACTGCTGGAACCATTCTGCAGCTTGGTCTTTGAGTTGGAAAGAAGCGAACTTGATGAAGTCCTCAGGCCTGACGTTACTGCACTCGAAATGCTTGCACAGATCCACGAGCCAATCGTCAGCATCAGTTGCCTCAACGCAATTTCTGAAAGTCTTTGGCCCGTTAGCAAGGAACTGGTTGAGTGTAGCAAAGTGATTCTGATTGTTGCCTTGGTTGCCTTGGTTCGCTTGATTGCGCTCTTGAAGAATTTGCATGATCAACTGTGTGTTTGCATTGGTTGCGGCCATCACAGCTTGCCATGCCTTCGGAGGAGGTGGAGGTGGTGGCGGATCCTGATTCTGATTCTGATTGGTGCTCTTAGCGGGAGCCATCCTGAAGAGGGTGACAACTGTTAGCACATTGACAAACAAAATGAAGCTGAATCAAATGGTTTGAAATTGCAACATATAGTCTTCACATCCGAACATAAGAACGAATGCATTCCACTTGAAATGGTCACATATCCATAAATTGAGAAACCACTTAGAATTTAGGTAGAGAAATAAATCGGCAAGGTACGGATCAAGAATGAATACTCGGTAAGAAATCCCAATCTCAAACCAAATATCCGTGGAAGAAGAACTAGAGCTACAAGAATTCCCACCTACGAAACTCCCGAACCTTTCCGGTTATGCAATCAGGTGTTGGGGATACAGGGGAAGCATAATATCTCACCCAAATCTAGCAAATCCTACATCCAGCTGTATCCATCCTTCAACGCATAACCGAGAAAAACTTCGGAAACCATCTACCTCAACCTTCGAAAAGCATCCGTTATACAAGTTATGGTGATACTCCAGAACTCCCGCCCCAGTACTGGGTGGCATCGAGGTTATCTCACCAACGAACTGCATAAAAGAGATTTTCGATGTCGGCGTACTAAACTCAGGTATTCCAGAACTACAATGATAAAATTGTGACGACAACACCTCGGAGCTCAACTCCCCGGGACAGGAGGCACCAAGAACAATGTTCTGGTCACAAAACCATCGGAACGATTCCAAGATACCCGCGTGATCCTAAATTTTTTTTAGTGAAATTTGAGAAGAGAAGAGACAAAACTCTACGTCAGGATGCCTTACCAGAGTGATGAGGAGACTGGGAAGTAAAAAAGAATTCCTAAACTCTCTGGTATATAAGTCCTAAATGACTCAAAACATTTTTCTAGACTCAACAACGGCTGCTAAAAACGATCAAGCAAAGGGGGCTCCTAAGGTCGGGGAAGGCTCTGATTACCAACTTGTAACGCCCTCGATGCGGCTATAGCTCCCACATGTCGAGGCACGACTTAGAGGCATAACCGCATTGAAAGCAATGTCACAAGTTAGGCAATCTTCACAATATCCCATGTAATATAGATAATAAAAGGGGAGATACATAGTTGGCTTACACTCGCCACGTCAATCAAAGTACATAAATAGCATTACAACATTCAAACACTCATGGCCCGACTACGGCGCCAAAATAAAAGATAACCCAACATGCGACACGGTCCCAATCACCCCAACTGGGCACCACTACTTATCATCAGGGAAAGACACGTAGTAATGGCGTGAGTCCTCGTCGAACTCCCACTTGAGCTCAAGCGCGTCATCTGGAACGGAGTCATCAGGCCATGCATCTGGTTTGGAAGTAATCTGTGAGCCACAGGGACTCAGCAATCTCGCACCCTCGCGATCAAGACTATTTAAGCTTGTAGGTAAGGCAAGGTATAATATATGTGGAGCTGCGGCAAGTGACTAGCATTTATGGTGGCTAACCTGTTCGCAAAAGAGAGCGAGAAGAGGAGGCAAAGCACGAGTGAGTAACTAGAGGGCAACCTGCGGCAAGCATTACTCCAACACCGTCTTCACTTCCCGGACTCCGCCGAGAAGAGACCATCACGGTAACTCACACAGTTGATTCATTTTAATTAAGTTAAGGTTCAAGTTATCTACAACCGGACATTAACAAATTCCCATCTGCCCATAACCGCGGGCACGGCTTTCAGAAGTTCAAATCCCTGCAGGGGAGTCCCAACTTAGCCCATGACAAGCTCTCACGGTCAACGAAGGAATAGACCTTCTCCCTAGACATTCCGATCAGACTCGGTATCCCGGTTCTACAAGACACTTCGACAAGTTAAAACAAATCCAGCAACACCGCCCGAATGTGCCGACAAATCCCGATAGGAGCTGCACATATCTCGTTCTCAGGGAACACTCAGATTGTCCTAGGTACGGGTAGCCAGCCCAGAGTTGCCCCTGGTGGCCACCGGCAGCTGACAGGTGGACCAACACTCAGAGGAGCACTGGCCCGCGGGGGTTTAAATAAGATGACCCTCGGGCTCCGGAAACCCAAGGGAAAAAGAGGCTAGGTGGAAAATGGTAAAACCAAGGTTGGGCATTGCTGGAAAAGCTTTAATCAAGGCGAACTATCAAGGGGTTCCCATTATCACCCAACCGCGTAAGGAACGCAAAAAATCCGGGAACATAACACCAATATGACGGAAACTAGGGCGGCAAGAGTGGAACAAAACACTAGGCAAGAGGCCGAGCCTTCCACCCTTTCCAAGTATATAGATGCGTTAAGATAACAAGGCAATATAATGATATCCCAACAAGTAAATAATGTTCCAACAAGGAACGGTCTCCAATCTTCACCTGCAACTAGCAACGCTATAAGAGGGGCTGAGCAAAGCGGTAACATAGCCAATCAACGGTTTGCTAGGACATGGTGGGTTAGAGGTTTGACATGGCAATTTGGGAGGCATGATAAGCAAGTGATAGGCATCGTAGCAGAGGCATAGCAAAAGAGCGAGCATCTAGCAAAGCAAAGATAGTAGTGATTTCGAGGGTATGATCATCTTGCCTGCAAAGTTGTCAGAGTTGACTGGATCCTCGAAAGCAAACTCAACGGGCTCCTCGTTAGCGAACTCGTCTCCCGGCTCTACCCAAACAAGACAAACAAACAACAAGGACACAATCAACCACGTGCAAGGCTCAAACAATATGATGCAAAGATGGTATGCTATGCGGGATGCGATATGTGATGCATATGCAAGATTTGACAAGGAATGCATGAACCTGGCCTCCACTTGGAAAACCAAGTGTGCCACTGGAAGGATGAGATTAAATCACTTGAAAACGATATAAAGAACGCCAGAATCGGAGTTACGGTTTGGAAATGGCAAGCAATTCAAATATGACCACGTTCTGCAATTTACAGCAAGTAGCCAACTAGATGCAACAATATGAACATGCTACAGCACCCAAACATGGCATCAAAATACATGGCAGGTATCCATTCCTGATGCTTAACAAAAGACTGGCACTGAGCTACGGCCAATTCATCCATTAACAGGTTCAAATAAGCATGGCAAAAATGCATTTGGCAAACAGATTTCAGACTTAGTGAAATTAACACTTGTCTGGAATTTCAGATCAGATAGCACACTTTGGGGCATGAAAACTATACTCTACAGGACCTGAACATGGCAAGGTAAAGCATGGCATGGAGCTACTCAAAGAGGTTAACAAAAGTCCCTTAGTGACCTTGAGCCAAAAGGGATCAGAAAATACATTTGCAAGCATGTGAACATGGCAAAAACATAATCAGTTCTCAGACTTAGTGAAAACTGGAGCATGCTGAAACAGATATCAAGTAGGCATGTTTACGAGCTCGATGCACTCACTACAGAGCAAGTCATGACAAATTAAGCATACACCCATCAAGAATATACAAAATACAAGCTAGACATGGCAAGAACAATAACATAGCATGCACGGATCGACTACAACATCCTCGGCAAAATTGCTAACAAGTAGACAATCTGCCCAGATTCACGAAATGACAAAAGTAGAGCTCGATTGACTCAAGCTAGGGTGCTCCATAATTGCAAAAAATACATGAATGCATAGATCACTACAAGATTAACAAAACATCCCTACTGATCATCCTCAAAAGAGGCACGGATCACTAGGAAACAACAAGAACATATGGCATGTTGAGATAAACAGATCAAGGACTTGGTGGAAATGCTAAGTCCCTGAAATCAGCATTAACGAATGCACCACTTTGCAAACTTGTGCTAGTCACCACACACATCACAAAAATACATGGATTGCACCTCTGGATAGATGGAAAAACATATAACAAAACTCATGTAGAGCTCAGGGGCATATCATGCACACAATAATCATGGCAAAAATGACAAATATCTAATTGGAGCAGCAGATCTGACAATTATCTCAAATAGCACTCTTCCAACAGCATTTCGGGCATCAATATGAACTCAAATGAAAATGATGCAATGAGATGAAATGATGTGCTCTCTGAGACGAACATTTTGATATGCTAAATGCCCAAAACGGAGCTACGGATGAGGAGTTACGATGCGATGAACAGGGGAAAAATATCTAGGGTTTGGCACGGAAAGTCAACCGAGACGGGATCCGGATCCAGATCTGGCCGCACGGGTTATGAGGTTCGCCGGAGAGGGACTTGAAGCTCGCCGGAGTCTTGCTGCGGGGAGAAGGAGGAGGCCACTGGAGAGGGGACCGGGGCCGGTGCGGCGAGGCGGCGACCTGGCGGCGGCGGGCGGTGCGGTGAGGCGGCGCCGGATCCGGTGTGGCGGGCCGGCGGCGAGGAGCGGCGCCGAGGCGAAGCGCTGACCGGTGATGGCGCTCGCGGTGGCCGGCGTCGAAGGATCTACTGGCTCGGGCGGGGACGAGCAGGCGCGGGCGGTGCGAGGCAAACGGGCTCGGGGGCCCGACGTGGGCTGAGCGGGCCGGCGATGTGGGGCGCGGGCGCGGGCGAGTGGGGAGGTGCCACGTGGCGGCGGCGGGCGCAGCGGACACGTCCAGCGCCGGCGGACGTTGTCCGGCGCACGGAGGAAGAAGAGGGCTAGGGTTTCGGGAGGAAGGGGAAGGAGAAATTCGGGGGTGTCTTTAAATAGGCATAGAGGGAGCTAGGAGTGTCCAAATGAGGTGCGGTTTTCGGCCACGCGATCTTGATGGAACGCTCTCGATGATGGAGAGGGTTTTGGTGGGTTTTGGGCCAAAATGGAGGGGTGTTGAGCTGCAACACACACGAGGCCTTTTCGGTCCCTCGGTTAAACGTTGGAGCATCAAACGAAGTCCAAATGGTACGAAACTTGACAGGCGGTCTACCGGTAGTAAACCAAGGCCGCTTGGCAAGTCCCGGTCCAATCCGGAAATGTTTAATCCCCACACACGAAAGAAAGGTAGAATTGACCACCGGAGGAGAACGAAACGCCGGAATGCAAAACGGACAACGGGGAAAAAGCTCGAATGCATGAGATGAACATGTATGCAAATGCAATGCACATGATGACATGATATGAGATGCATGACAATGATAACAACACACGGAGACAAAAACCCGAACCCGAGAAAATAAAATAACTTAACGCCGGAAACGGCAAGAGTTGCAGTACATATTGGGAAAATCATATCCAGGGTGTTACAAAGATGGAGGTTACCAGAAGCGTAGTCTTCGAAAGGACTAGCTACCCCCCTCTTATTCCGGCTTTCTGCAGTTCAGTCCACATATGATACCCTTATTCCATTTGATACCAATGGATACATATGTAGTGTAGCTCCTTGCTTGCGAGTACTTTGGATGAGTACTCACGGTTGCTTTGCTCCCTCTTTTCCCCCTTTCTATACCCGATCGCTGCAACCAGACGTTGGAGCCCAGGAGCCAGACGCCACCGTCGACGACGACTACTACTACTCGGGAGGTGCCTACTACTACGTGTAGCCCGCTGACGACGACCATGAGTAGTTTAGGACGATCCCAGGCAGGAGGCATGCGCCTCTTTCGATCTGTATCCCAGTTTGTGCTAGTCTTCTTAAGGCAAACTTGTTTAACTTATGTCTGTACTCAGATATTATTGCTTCCGCTGACTCGTCTATGATCAAGCTCTTGTATTCGAGCCCTCGAGGCCGCTGGCTTGTAATATGATGCTTGTATGACTTATTTTTTTTGTATAGTTGTGTTGTGATATCTTCCCGTGAGTCCTTGATCTTGATCGTACTCGTTTGCGTGTATGATTAGTGTGCGATTAAATCGGGGGCGTCACAGTCAATCGCATTTGCAATCTTGCCACCAAGAATGCCTTTGTTACACATGAAACCTGTCGAAGGTCCTGGAAGACTTTGACTTTGCTCACTGCTGAAGAAGATCTTCAAGACGATGTGTTCACGGAAAGATTCAAGTTTGACTCCACTCCTCCAAGGAATGCTCACTTGCATCGGACTCCCTCCCTTGAAGACTCTGACTATTCTTCCTCAGCTGCCACGGTGAATGCCAGAGTTATCGATGATCAAGATGATGGCACTTCACCACATCCACCTTCAGTGCGTCTCGACACTACACCAAGTTCTTCTGCACCACCGGACCTCAACGACGACCCTGCTGCTTCACCCGCACCTCATGGGAACGAGTAGAAGCTCTATGTCTTCAAACCTTTTTGGTCATTACTGACAAAAGGGGGAGAAGAATATGAGTTGATAGTCTTCAAGCGGGTCCAAATGGGTGGTTGCATTACTTTTTGCTACTTTTGCCAAGTGCATGTCATTATATGCACATCATTATACGTCCATTTTTCATTATGCATTGTCTTCATAAGTAGAAGAGGAGCTCCGCAAGTACAACCTGCCATGTGCATTTGCATTCAAAAGCAAAATACTTATATGCACATCTTCAGGGGGAGCCTTTCTGCTACTTACAAAGACAATACTTAAAACCTTTACAATTTCACATATTTCTATCCCCGTTGAAAACTTCAACCAGTTTGTCATCAATCACCAAAAAGGGGCGATTGTAAGTGCATCTAGTGCCACCCCTAGTTGGTTTTGGAGTATTGACGACAAACCTGGTTGAGGGACTAATGTGTTTGTGAGAATTGCAGGATAACACAGGTAGAAGTCCCTCATTGATTCGGTTTTCCTACCAGAGATGACCCCTAAAACTGTATGAAGACATTGAAGTCAAAGGTGGTATGTGAAGACATTCACATTGAAGACTATGACAAGAGAAGACATCGCGTGAAGACTATGGAGCGCGAAGACTTAGTTGTTTCGTCGTTATATTTCTTCTTTGTTGAGTCATAGGAACCACCGTACTGTTAAGTGGGGTCCAAGTGAATCAGTCAGAATGACTGAAGTGATGCTTAACCAAAATCCTATGTCTTCAAGCGAAGACAATGAGAGCAAATCTTATCTAGAGCTGGATAAGTCAGCTTTGCGTGTAGCTCAAGTAAAGTTGTCGTGTGTGTTTGAAATCTGACCGTTGGAACACGTGTCAGTTCCTTAGTGACCCAGGGTCATTTCGGACAAATTAGGTCGGGTTGCCTAGTGGCTATAAATAGACCACCCCCTACACCATAAATTGGTTAGCTGCTCAGAGTTAGTGCACGGCTTTTGTCGTTTGAGAGCAACCCACCTCGAAGCCTTTGAGAGAAAAATCCTTGCAAGGACAAAGCCCTAAAGACCCAGAGCCAAAGAGTGTTAGGCATCACTTAAGTCTTCTTGTCTGTGTGATCTGAAGACTTATTACACTTGAGGACTGTGAATCCTCCAACCGGTTAGGCGTCGCGTTCTAAGCATCCAAGAGTCATTGTGGATCGCCGGTGAACGAAGTCTGTGAAGGTTTGGAATTCTACCTTGAAGACTTACCAGAGTAATTGGGCGAGGACTGGGTGTCCTTAGCTCAAGGGGAATAAGGTGAATACGCGGTCTTCTGAGTTGAATCTCAGCCTCCCTAACCAGACGTACATGTTTCACAACAACTGGAACTGGTCCAATAAATCATTGTCTTCAACGAGCCACTGGTTCTATCCTTCCCATCTCTTTATTTGCAGATTGGTCCTTGTGAAGTAATTGCCTGTTTGCATTATCTATTTGTCTTCACTGTGTGACTGCTTGTTCTGATTGGCTCCATACTATCTTCCATCCTGATCCATACTGCCTAGTTGCTATTAGTCTTTGTGCTTTCACTTCATCGAATACTTGACTATGGCTTGGCTAGTGTAGTCTACCTTCCTCTGCATGTTAATAGGTTCATTTCTATCGTCTGTCTTCGAAACTTCCATGTTTTGAAGACTTCCATAAAAATCGCCTATTCACCCCCCTCTAGTCGATCACTAGCACTTTCACCTTTGCATGCTTTGATCAAGAAAATTGCGCCTTTTGTTTGGGGACCATCCCAAGATACCGCTTTCAATGAGCTTAAGAATTTGCTTACTCATGCTCCCATGCTTGCTTTACCCAACTTTGGCAAACCCTTTGAGATTCATTGTGATGCTAGTGGTAATGGCATAGGAGGTGTGTTAACGCAAGAGAAGCGCCCCATAGCTTACTTTAGTGAGAAACTATCCAGAGCGCAACTCAATTACCCCATCTATGACAAAGAGCTATATGCTTTAGTGCGAGTTTTGCAGGAATGGGAGCACTATCTTTGCCCTCATGAATTCATCATTCACACCGATCATAAAAACTCAAGTACCTTAAGGGTCAAACCAAGTTGAACAAGCGTCATGCTAAATGGAGTGAATTTATTGTTTCTTTTCCTTATGCCATCAAGTACATTAAAGGTAAGGAAAATATTGTGGCGGACGCTCTTTCCCGCATATGCATGCTTGTTACTCAACTTGAATTCGATGTCATTGGCTTTGAGCATATAAAAGACTTGTATGAGCATGATCCTACTTTTGCTATTCCTCATGCCAAATGTTTGAAGCATACCTTTTGGGAACGCTATTACATCAAAGATGGATATCTTATGAGAGCTAACAAACTTTTCATCCCCGAGTATTCTCTTCGTTTGTTGCTTTTGTAGGAATCCCATGGAGGAGGACTAATGGGACATTTTGGACGCGAGAAGACTTTTGCTACGCTCTCCAAGAACAACTATTGGCCTAGGATGTTTCGTGACGTCAACTGCTTCACCAACTGATGCTCTACATGTCACAAAGCTAAGTCTAAAGCCCAATCCCATGGCCTTTACATGCCTCTCCCTATTCCTTATCAACCATGGGAAGACATTAGCATGGATTTTGTACTTGGCTTGCCTACAACTAGAAATGGAAAGGATTCGGTATTTGTCGTTGTGGACCGTTTATCTAAGATGGCACATTTCATTCCTTGCAACAAGATAGACGATGCTTCACATGTTGCGAATCTCTTTTGTAGGGAAATATTACGTCTACACGGAGTGCCAAAGACGATCGTCTCGGACCGCGACGTCAAGTTCCTAAGCTACTTTTGGAAGACCCTATGTGCCAAGCTCGGAATCAAGCTACTCTTCTCCACGGCTTACCATCCGCAAACCGACGGCCAAGCGGAGGTGACCAACCGCACACTCTCTGCTCTACTTCAAGTGCCCGCCAAGAAGAACATCAAGGAGTGGGAGGAGTGTCTACCTATCGCCGAGTTCGCCTACAACCGAGCAAGACACTCATCAACCGACAAGTCCCCGTTCGAGGTCGTCTACGGATTCAACCCATTGTCCCCATTGGACATTGTCCCTCTACCACTACAAGAGCACATCAATATGAATGCAAGTGCACGTGTGAACCATCTCAAGAAGGTGCATGACAATATAAGGCACACCATCGAGCGCCAAGTACAACGACTTGCGAGAAAGCGCAACATCAACAAGCACCCCATGGTATTCAACATTGGAGATCTTGTGTGGCTACACCTTCGCAAGGACCACTCCCCCCCCATGAACGCAAGTCCAATCTTCGACCACGAGCGGATGGACCCTTCAAGGTGCTTGAATGCTACAACAACAACGCCTACAAGATCGACCTCCCGCGCGACAAATACTCCGTGGGCGACATCTTCAACGTCTAGGATCTCTCGCCCTACCATGGTGATGAGGATTTCGATCCGAGGTCGGATCTTCCCCAAGGGAGGGGAGATGATGCGGAGCATCCTACGGTCATCCCCATGGACCTACCATCATATCACGAAGTGCCAAGAGGACCCATGACTCAAGCTAGAGCTAGGGCTCTCGAGACCGAGGTGACTTCTCTCCTTAGTGATATTACATATGATCCTCTCGAGACATGGCTACTACCTAAGTCTGAGACGTTGTGCATGATTAGGTACCAAGAGGACCCTCCCGAAGATGCACGTGAAGATCGACAAGTCCCCAAGTCCACAGATGAAGGGAACCAACGGAAGGAGACAAGAACACCTCCCAGGCCCCGGACATCTGGCCGTGACCCCGGACATCCGGCCCCTGGAGCGTCGTCCACTACAGCTGCTCAACCACCAAGCGCCTACAGGCCCTGGACATTCGGCCCTGCCTGCTCGGACATCCGGCCCTTCCCGAGCTCCCAGATATCCGGCCTCCAGCCCAGAAATCCAGACACCCCTGAACCCGAGAGCGACATGGCCAGCTTCGCCAGCCCGGACATCTGGCCTCCACAGCCCAGACATCCGGCCCTCCACGAACGCCCGGACATCTGTCCCGACACCTGGATGTCTGGCCTTCCCTGTCTGCGCATAGTGTAAGGGCCGAGGCCCGTGTACGACTTTGCCCACCTAGACTATATATACTCTTCTCCTACCTACGTTTTAGGGTTAGCATTGGTTTAGCTCATATTAGAGATAGAGCATTGCTCATCCACATCATCTACTCCATGAGAGAGACCGTGGCCCCTCTTTAGAGAAGATCCCTTTGGATTCAAGACCTCCTTGCGGAGAAGACCTCAAGACCTCCTCACGGAGAAGACCGGTTACCTTTGTATCGTCCTTAGTTGTCCGTGGATCGTGTGATCTCTTATGTACTCGAGGATCTAGCATATGTGTGAGTATTTCTTGTTGGTTTTAGTGTTTCTCTCATTTTTCCCCTCGTTTTCCCCCTCGTGTTCTTCGTGTTCATCGCGGGATCTGCTCCTTTCATGAAAGATCGGCCGATTAGGGTTCTACCCTACATCAACTCCTCAACTTGAACGTCCATAGGGTCCATCTCCAATGTCGGTCCTCTGATAGAGGCGAAGGTGTCCCGATGTTTCGATGAGATGGTGGCTATCATTTTCGGTGGGAGTCAACCTTGACGATCCGACTATGAACGTGTGAGACGTCGCACCTTAGCAATCGCTAAACCAACTTCCGAGGGTTATTGACCACGCCGGGTCATGATCAACCTGACCACGAGGGTCTGTTTCCTGCGAACAAACGAAGAACAAGCAAGAAACTAAGATTGCAACCTGGATATTGCGAATATAAGAGGAAAACTTTGTTGATCAAGGTGGGGTTATATGACGTTTTGGTCTGGTCGTTGAACACAAACGAAGTACGCAAAGTTGCAGCTATGGCGAACTTTTAATCTAAACAAAACCCAAACTGTAAACGATGCCCTAAGGGCTTTATATATGGAGGAGAGAGGGGGGGGGGATTTCGTGGCCCTTGGAGGAGGGGTCCGAAACCAACCCTAACTCTTGTTTCCCCACACATACTGACTCTAAAAATAGCCTATACTTAAGTATTTTGAAAATACATGGGCCTGGCCCAATAATAAGGTGAAACAGAACCAAGAATAACCTCTGGACGAAATTTATTAAGTGGCATCTTGTATATTTCGTCCAAGGCTTCATGCACTCCTTATGGTGGCTTCAAAGTCCTGAAATCATCACTTGTAACAACGTTCTTGATCCCCTTGCGCATGCCATCATCTCCATGCTTGGTCTTGCTCCAGTGTTCATCCCTCTTAGCCATGCCAGGTCCATCATTTGTAAGCAAAACAAATGTGTCCAATTTAGACAACATCATATTCTCATGAACATTAGAATCATTACCAAGAAACGAAAGTACCTGATAATTTAATTGGCGTGCGCAAGCTCTAGTAATTGGTCCAGTATGTATAGCAGCAAGGGTTGTGGGTGTAACAATGGTATTGATGTCCTCATCATCCTCCCCTTCTTGAGATGAAGTCATCCTCGACGGAAGCTCATCTTCCTCACCCAAATAAGCCTTCAAATCTGCAATGTTAAAAGTGGGACTAACCCCAAAATCTGCAGGAAGCTCAAGTTTATATGCATTATCATTTATTTTCTCCAACACCTTAAAAGGACCATCAGCACGTGGCATTAGCTTTGATTTGCGCAAATTAGGAAATCTATCCTTAAACAAATGTAACCAAACAAAATCTCCAGGTACAAACACAACATGTTTTCTCAATCCCAATTAAGCATCATCATTAAACATAACACAACAAAAATTAATTTAGAGTAGCATGTTGAGATTCACATGAAAATCCAAGTACTAGATACTCAAGATGTCCATAACCGGGGACACGGCTAACCATGATTAGTTTATTACACTCTGCAGAGGTTTGCGCACTTTTACCCACAAGACTCGATCGCCTCCGTTTGATTTCTCGCACTACATGGTGTTTGAGAAGACGGATGACCGAGACATAGTCTTTCAGAAGCGCTAGCACCTTACGATGGGTAGACCGTACCACCTACATCCCCTACATCTGCTAGTCTACCACTGTAAGAGTTCGCACGACTTAGTCAACTACGCTAGAGCCCATAATAGCTTGTGGCTGCACACGGAAGTTTCTAGTATGAATAGTCTCATGATCCCTTTGAGCCTGGGTGGCGGTCCAAAAGAAAACAGGCAAGTCCTGGAATACCCAGGTGCCTCAATCCACCCAGATGTGTGTTTAAGTTGCCACCTTAGACAAACCATTAATTAACAATCTCACATCTGTCATGGATTTCACTCACCCAATCCACGTCTACTAGCATAGCATGGCATAATAAGCAAACGTAGAAGTAACTCCCAAAGGTTTGATAATAAACAGGTAATAGGTACTACCTCATCTACTTCCCATCCCACAATTTAAAAAGATCCTAATCGTGCAATGTGTGAGGATTGATCTAATGCAATAAAACTGGGTAGTAGAAAAGGTATGATCAAAGTGTTACTTGCCTTGTTGATGATCCGCGAAACCTAACGATTCAAAGTAACAGGCGGCGCACTCCGGGTATTCTATCGCAGACAAACAAACAAGCATACAATAAGTACTCATCTAATGCATAGGTAAAACTCAAATAAGAGATCTAACCAGAAGGTTCAACTTAAGAACTCCGGTTGGCAAAAAGAATCAAATCGAACGAAGCAACGAAAGACAAACGGCGAAAGAAAACAACTTCGTTCTACTAATCTGGATCTAGGGAAAATTTTCCAGTAAAAAAACTTGTTTAAGTTGGTTAAACGGATAGAGGGTTTCGAGACGAAACTCTAGGCGCTTGAATCGCCTGATTCCGATAAACGAGCGAAAAGTTAAACTAAAACGAAAATCGGATCAGGAATCGCGATCAGAAAAATCATGGATTTAATCCGAGAAAAAGAAACACGACAAACGCCGAATATTTTTTTTCTCTTTTTTTCGGCATGGAAAATGTGGCGCGACGAACCTCGGGCGGTGGGATGTCGGTGGCGGCGGCTCGGGCAGCGCGCGCGGATCGAGGCAGAACTGATGGGCTGGGGCGGCTCGGGGCGGCGCTATTTGAAGGCTGCCCCCGGGCGGTGTCCCGCTCGGGTACGGCCCGAAGTCGGTTCGTTCTTTTAATTATTCCGCTCAGAAGAAAAATAAAAAGAAATACTAAACGGACTCCAAAAATTCCGAAATAAATTTTCACGGGCTTCTAAAATCAAGCCGCACAAGGTGAACATTTATTTGGGGCCTAAATGCAATTTTGAAAAACGCACATTTTTCCTAAATTCAAATAAAACACCGAGAAACTCCGAAATAAAATCTTATTTGATTTTTTTATTAAATCCTCAATATTTCCTTATTTTGGGAAAGTCATTTTATTCCCTCTCTCATATTTTTGTAATAGAAATAATTGATGATAAAATAAATAAAATCAAATGATCCTATTCTCAAAATTTGAGAAAACTCAAATATGAAAATAACGAAATCCCCAACTCTCTCCATGGGTCATTGAGTTGCGTAGAATTTCTAGGATCAACCAAAATGCAAAATAAAATATGATATGCATGATGATCTAATGTATAACATTCCAAATTGAAAATTTGGGATGTTACAAACCTACCCCCCTTAAGATGAATCTCGCCCTCGAGATTCGGGTGCCAAACTCGAGGAACTTTGCAAAACTTCCTCTCGCTCCCAGGTGGCTTCATCCTCCGTGTGGTGGCTCCACTGAACTTTGCAAAACTTAATAACCTTGCTGCGAGTAACTCGGCTGGCAAACTCGAGGATCTTAATTGGCTTCTCCTCGTAGGTCAAATCGTTATCCAACTGAATAGTTTCTAAGGGTACTGTGTCTTTCAACGGTATGTCAGTCATCTCCGCGTGACATTTCTTTAACTGAGAAACGTGGAACACATCATGTACTCCTAAAAATCCTTTGGGCAATTCCAACTTGTAGGCTACTTCTCCCATACGCTCCAAAACTCGATAGGGTCCTACAAATCATGGTGCTAACTTCCCTTTAACTCCAAAACGCTTTGTTCCACGAAGTGGAGATACTCGAAGATAAGCTCTATCTCCGACTTCGTAAACTTTCTCCTTGCGTTTAGAATCTGCATAACTTTTCTGTCTGGACTGGGCTACCTTGAGCCTATCACGAATCAGCTTCACCTTCTGTTCAGACTCTTTAATCAAGTCAGGACCAAACAACTGGCGGTCTCCAACTTCGTCCCATGACAACGGTGTCCTGCACCTCCTTCCGTACAAAGCTTCGAAAGGGGCCATCTTTAAACTAGTTTGATAACTGTTGTTATAAGAGAACTCTGCATATGGCAAATTGTCGTCCCAACTAGATCCATATTCTAGCGCACAAGCTCTCAGCATATCCTCCAAAATCTGATTGAATCTCTCGGTCTGTCCATCTGTCTGTGGATGAAAAGTTCTACTGAATTCTAGCCTGGTTCCCAAAGTTTCGTGCAACTGCTTCCAGAACTTTGAGGTAAACTGGGTTCCTCTATCTGATACGATACTCCTTGGAACTCCATGCAAACATACAATCCTGGTCATGTATATCTTTGCCAACTTAGCACTGGTGTAAGTGGTCTTTACCGGGATGAAATGAGCTACTTTCGTCAATCGATCAACTACAACCCAAATCGAGTCATAGCCTGAACAAGTCCTAGGCAATCCCGTGATAAAATCCATGCCTAGCTTATCCCACTTACATTCGGGTATCGGCAATGGTTGTAACAATCCTGCTGGCTTCTGATGCTCTGCCTTTACTTTCTGACATACATCACAAACTGCTACATACTCCGCTATATCCTACTTCATTCCGGTCCACCAGAAAATATCCTTAAAATCCAGATACATCTTGGTATTTCCTGGGTGAATTGAATACGGTGAGTCGTGTGCCTCTTGTAAAATCAACTTCCTGATCTCCGGGTCATTGGGCACATAAACGCGGTCTTCAAACCATAGGGTGTCGTGCTCATTCTCACGGAATCCTTTAGCTTTTCCTCTGCTCAGTTTCTCCTTTATAGCGGCAATCTCTTTGTCAGTTTTTTGAGCTTCCCTGATTTTATCCATCAAGGTTGACTGAATCTCCATTGCTGCTACATAACCTCTCGGAACTATTTCCAAACATAGTTCACGAAGATTTTCGGCTAACTCCCTTGGTATTCCTCCCGTCATTAATGTATTGACATGGCTCTTGCGGCTTAATGCGCCAGCTACTACATTAGCCTTTCCGGGGTGATAGTGCAATTTCATATCATAATCCTTGATAAGTTCCAACCATCTCCTTTGTCTGAGATTTAACTCCTTCTGTGTGAAAATGTACTTCAAACTCTTACGATCCGTGTACACCTCACAATGGTTTCCAATGAGAAAACGTCTCCATGTTTTCAATGCATGCACTACGGCTGCTAACTCCAAATCATGCGCAGCATAATTTCAACTCATGAGGCTTCAGTTGTCTTGAGGCATATGAAACAACTCTCCCTTCCTGCATAAGCACTGCTCCAAGTCCTCGACGTGAAGCGTCGCAATACACCTCATAATCCTTGGTCTGGTCTGGAAAAATCAACACTGGTGAGGTAACCAAACGTTTCTTCAACTTCTGGAAACTAGCCTCACATTCCTCTGTCCATATGAACTTGGTATCTTTCTTCAACAACTCAGTCATAGGCTTCGCAATCTTTGAGAAATTCTCAATAAATCTCCGGTAGTATCCTGCGAGTCCAAGAAAACTCCGTATCTCTCCAACTATTGTTGGGGCTTCCCACTTGGTCACGGTTTCAACTTTAGCGGGATCTACTGCTATACCTTCTCCTGATATAACGTGTCCGAGGAATCCTACTTCCTTCAACCAAAACTCACATTTGCTGAACTTGGCATATAATTGATGTTCTCTGAGCTTTCCAAGTACCAAACGCAAATGCTCCTTATGCTCCTCTTCATTCTTTGAATAAACCAGGATATCATCAATGAACACTACGACGAACTTATCCAATAACTCCATAAACACTTTGTTCATCATGTTCATAAAATAGGCAGGTGCGTTAGTCAGACCAAATGACATAACAGTATACTCATACAACCCATACCTGGTGGTAAAAGCTGTCTTCGGAATATCCTGTTCTCGAATCTTCAACTGGTGGTATCCTGATCGCATATCGATCTTGGAAAATACCTTAGCTCCTTGCAATCAATCAAACAGATCGTTGATCATTGGTAGCGGGTACTTGTTCTTGATCGTTACTTCATTCAATCCTCGATAATCAACAACCATCCTTAACGATCCATCCTTCTTCTCCACTAGTAGTACTGGCGATCCCCAAGGCGAAGAACTTGGGCGAATATATCCCTTATCCAGTAACTCTTTAATCTGCTTCTTAATTTTCACCAAACCCCTTGCTGGCATCCTATATGGTCTCTTTGATATTGGCCCTGTGCCTGGCAATAGCTCAATCAAAAACTCAATATCTCTATCTGGTGGCATGCCTGGCAACTCTTCTGGAAATACATCAGGGAAATCCCTTACCACTGGTACTTCCTCCTGCACAACTCCTGTTAGGCAATTTACTTGAGTCCTCTTTGGCACATGCCGGAATACATACTTGATCCTTCTCCCTTCTGGGGTGGTAAGCAAAATTGTCTTACTAGCACACTCAATATTCCCTTCATACTATGATAACCAATCCATGCCTAATATCACATCCAATCCTTGAGATTCCAATACTATTAGGTCTGAGGGAAAAACATAGTTACCAATCCTTAATGGTAACCGATCACACCATAGACTAGCCACATACTCTGCTCCGGGCGAGGTTACTAACATGGGTGACCTAAGGGCTTGGGTTGGTAGGTTATACTTATCCACAAATCCCCTTGAGATGTATGAATGCGATCCGCCAGTATCAAAAAGAACGAGTGCAGTAAATGACTTAACCAAAAACTTACCTATTACTGCATCGGGCTGAGCTTCAACCTCCTCCACGCTAACATGGTTCACCTATCCCCTGTTAAAAGGGTTCGGCTTCTTCCCTGAACTTCCATTGCCATTTTGGCCTTCAGGACATTCATTGGCATAATGTCCAGTCTTCGAACACTTAAAGCAAGTGACTTGGCTCAGGTCCTTCTTGGCTGGGGTTAATGGGTTGGTGCGGTTCTGGCCGTTGCTTCCTCCATTGCCATTTCCATTCTTGGTGCCATTGTGATTGTGCGAGCTACCTACTCCATGGGTATGCTGAAAATGGCCTCCCGGTCTAGGGGTAAAACGTGCTAACTTACTAAATTCCTCCACATACTGGCCAACTGTCCTTCCTCCTTGGCGCAAGTTGCGAAACTCACGCTTCTTCATGGACATAGCTCCTGCTGAAACATGTGCAGTATGAAAAGCCTGCTGAAACTGGTCCCATGTGACAGTGTCGACTAGGAAAGTGGCTGTGAAATTCTCCCACCATGATGCTGCGGGTCCTTCTAACTAATGTGCGGCAAACTTCACCTTCTCCGCATTTGTGCATCCTGCTGTGGTCAACTCCCTAGCTGTCTTGCGGAGCTAATCATCTGCTACTATCGGCTCGGTGCTACTGGAAAACACCGACGGATTCAGCCTAAGAAAACGGGCTAAGTGGTCAACAGGTGGTGGTGGTGGTGGGTTGTTGTTGCTGTTCCCCTGATTCTGATTCTGGACTTGCAACTGCATCAATGTGTTCTGCTACTGGATCAAATGGGTGAGCTCCGGTGGAAAAGCAAACCCGGGGTCACGTCTCGGAGGCATCTGAGGGTTTAGAAAAGATGATATATAAGAATAGAGGGGGTCTAAAGAGAAAACACTACCCATATGCACATGAGGCAAAAGCAAACAATTCACTTCAATCAATCAAACAAGGGCATACAATCGATCTATCTATCACAAAATTGCTCGGACTACTATATTTACATGGTGGACTACTACTACTGATGAGGTGGTCTACTAGAAATATTCTACGGTCGTTGACTCCATGATATCTGCTCCAGCTTCATCAACATAGTCATCATCGCTACTATCTGCTTCCGAGTCGGTGCCGTCGATGATGATGTAGTCTTCCGGGATAATTTCCTGAGGTTCTTCATCTTCATCTACTGGCGTAGGGTCTCCCATAAATATTCCAATCTTCTTGATCAGGTCGTCATTCTTCTCCACCAATACTTCAATTTCCTCTTCATAATCTTCACGTGTAGCCTTGAGTTCTTCCTCCAGTTCCTTGATTCTAGTCTTTGCCTTCTTCAGGTCTATCATGTCGGCGCACATCTGGTTCTCCTGCCGTCGAATGTGCTGATTTAACTCCTGGATAAAAGCTGCGATCGATCTATCCTTCCTGGTGCTGATCATCTCCCAGTGTTCATTTCGGCGCCCACAAATCTAGTAGATAGTATCCTTGAGATCCTTGCGGTAGACTTCTCCAATGCGTCCCATGGCGATGTGAGCTGCCATGCTCTTTCCTAGATTCCAAGTTGGTGCATCAAAAGAAAATTCTATGGGCTCAGTGACTGGCATGAATGTCCTTCCTGGAACTTGAACTTGAATCATCCAGCGCTCTTCTTCAGGTAAAGTGGCGTTGTAGGTTCCCGTGAAGCTTGGTACTCCTATGTACAGGTATCTAGTGACTTCCTTCAAGTGGTGTCCAAAGGGTGTATCTTCATCCGGTTGTGTGAACTTGTTCCTTGTATCCGCCATCCTAAAGAGTAGAAAAGATGAGAGGTCAGAAGAGAAGAGAGTGAATAGTGATCTAGGTCTTGTGCTTAGTGGTCGTGTCCTGCAGTCAGCGTGTGCTCTGATACCATCTCTGTAGCGACCAGACCTCAAACAGTCTGATCTCTGTGCTCCGGTGTCATCCCTGGATCAGTAATGCTGACACCACACAATACTCGGAGGATTTATAGCAAAGTAGCAATCACACACTTATTACATCGAGTGTCTCAAAAGAGAACTTATTACAATAAGTATGGCTTAAGGCCATCTAATAACGATAACAACGGAAGGCCTGGAAGATAAGTGAGTCCACCAACTCCAACGGCATCACTGAGTATAGGACCATGACCTAAAACTCCTTAATCATCGTCTGAAAAGTCTGCAACATTAACGTTGCAGCCCGAAACGGGTCAGCACATGGAATATGCTGGCAAGGTAACACATAGATAGTAATGGAATGAAACAGCTATACTATATGCATATTTGGCTGGTGGAAAGCTCTATGGTTACAGTTTTTGCGTAAAGCCAATTTTTCCTTACATCAAAGAATAAATTTATTTAACTATCATGGTGGTTGTTAAACATTGAGAATGGTTGACGGCATTCTCAATCCCAATTAAGCATCATCATTAAACATAACCCAAAAAAATTAATTTAGAGTAGCATGTTGAGATTCACATGAAAATCCAAGTACTAGATACTCAAGATGTCCATAACCGGGGACACGGCTAACCTTGATTAGTTTATTACACTCTACAGAGGTTTGCGCACATTTCCCCACAAGACTCGATCGCCTCTGTTTGGTTTCTCGCACTACATGGTGTTTGAGAAGACGGATGACCGAGACATAGTATTTCAGAAGCGCTAGCACCTTACGATGGGTAGACCGTACCACCTCCATCCCCTACATCTGCTAGTCTACCACTGTAAGAGTTCGCACGACTTAGTCAACTACGCTAGAGCCCATAATAGCTTGTGGCTGCACACGGAAGTTTCTAGTATGAATAGTCTCATGATCCCTTTGAGCCTGGGTGGCGGTCCAAAAGAAAACAGGCAAGTCCTGGAATACCCAGGTGCCTCAATCCACCCAGATGTGTGTTTAAGTTGCCACCTTAGATAAACAATTAATTAACAATCTCACATCTGTCATGGATTTTACTCACCCAATCCACGTCTACTAGCATAGGATGGCATAATAAGCAAACGTAGAAGTAACTCCCAAAGGTTTGATAATAAACAGGTAATAGGTACTACCTCATCTACTTCCTATCCCACAATTTAATTAGATCCTAATCATGCAATGTGTGAGGATTGATCTAATGCAATAAAACTGGGTAGTAGAAAAGGTATGATCAAAGTGTTACTTGCCTTGCTGATGATCCGCGAAACCTAACGATTCGAAGTAACAGGCGGCGCACTCCGGGTATTCTATCGCAGACAAACAAAGAAGCATACAATAAGTACTCATCTAATGCACAGGTAAAACTCAAATAAGAGATCTAACCAGAAGGTTCAACTTAAGAACTCCGGTTGGCAAAAAGAATCAAACCGAACGAAGCAACGAAAGACAAACGGCGAAAGAAAACAACTTCATTCTACTAATCTGGATCTAGGGAAAATTTTATAGTAACAAAAACTTGTTTAAGTTGGTTAAACGGATAGAGGGTTTCGAGACGAAACTCTAGGCGCTTGAATCGCCTGATTCCGATAAACGAGCGAAAAGTAAAACTAAAACGAAAATCAGATCAGGAATCGCGATCAGAAAAATCGCGGATTTAATCCGAGAAAAAGAAAAACGACGAACGCCGAATTTTGTTTCTCTTTTTTCGGCACGGAAAACGAGGCACGACGAACGTCGGGCGGCGGCTCCGGCGGCGTGCGCGGATCGAGGGGGGACTGATGGGCTGGGGCGGCTCGGGGCGGCGCTATTTAAAGGCTGCCCCCGGGCGGTGTCCCGCTCGGGTACGGCCCGAAGTCGGTTCGTTTTTTTAATTATTCCGCTCGGAAGAAAAATAAAAAGAAATACTAAACTGACTCCAAAAATTCCAAAATAAATTTTCACGGGCTTCTAAAATCAAGCCGCACAAGGTGAACATTTATTTGGGCCCTAAATGCAATTTTGAAAAACGCACATTTTTCCTAAATTCAAATAAAACACCAAAAAACTCTGAAATAAAATCTTGTTTGATTTTTTTATTAAATCCTCATTGGGGATAAAGTAGCCGGAAGACATGGGAATAAAGGGATCATTTCGAAAAAATTTCCAAGGCAAGATATGCCCTATTTGCAAGATGGAGCTTTTGTAACTAATTGTGTAGGGGATTTTGGTCTATTATTAGGAATTTTAGGTTTTTTTTGGATAACAGGTAGTTTAGAGTTTAGGGATTTGTTCAAAATAGCTAATAACTGGATTCCTAATAATGGAATTAACTCTTTACTTACTACTTTGTGTGCTTTTTTATTATTCCTTGGTGCAGTTGCGAAATCCGCCGAAGGTCCATTTTTTTTCAGAATCCTCTATTATTTTAGTTCTTCCACCCATGCAATAGAGAGGGAATGGGAAAAGAAGGGTTACTTTTATTTGCATTTTTCCCTTAAAATATAGACTTTGAAATAGGAGTCTTGGAATAATGCTGAATTCAAAGGTTTATTTGTTTGTTATGGTAAAACTTCGTTTAAAACGATGTGGTAGAAAGCAACGTGCGACTTGAAGGACATGATCGATTGTGGATTTTGCTATTTTGGGAAAGTCATTTTATTCCCTCTCTCATATTTTTGTAATAGAAAAAATTGATGATAAAATAAATAAAATCAAATGATCCTATTCTCAAAATTTGAGAAAACTCAAATATGAAAATAACGAAATCCCCAACTCTCTCCGTGGGTCATTGAGTTGCGTAGAATTTCTAGGATCAACCAAAGTGCAAAATAAAATATGATATGCATGATGATCTAATGTATAACATTCCAAATTGAAAAATTGGGATGTTACAAAGGAACACTAGGTATAGGCAAAGGCATATATAAACCATGAGGATTGAGTCGTGACTTAGCTTTTTGACATGTAGTGCAGCGAGCAACAAAACGCTCAACATCTCGTCTCAGCTTTGGCCAAAAGAAATGTGTAGCAAGTATATCCTCCGTCTTCTTGACGCCAAAGTGTCCCATTAATCCTCCTCCATGCGCCTCCTGCAACAACAAAAGGCGAACGGCGCTAGCTGGAATTACATCGTTAAGAACGAACTTGTTCCATGTTCTCCCTTCCTTACAATTCTGTAATACATCTTTAAATTCAGCATCATGCACATATTGATCTTTGATGGTCTCCAAACCAAATATTTTAAAGTCAAGTTGTGAAAGCATAGTATAATGACGAGACAATGCATCAGCAATAACATTTTCCTTACCCTTCTCGTGTTTAATGACATAAGGGAAAGCCTCAATGAATTCAACCCATTTAGCATGTCTACGGTTCAGTTTTGCTTGACTTTTAATATGTTTCAAAGACTCATGATCAGAATGTATAACAAATTCCTTGGGACATAAATAATGTTGCCATGTTTCTAAGGTCCAAACAAGAGCATATAATTCTTTATCATAAGTAGAATAGTCAGACTAGGCCCACTCATTTTTCAGAAAAGTATGCAACAAGTTTGCCATCTTTTAATAACACACCTCCTAATCCAATTCCACTAGCATCACATTCAAGCTCAAAAGTCTTATTAAAATCCGGAAGTTGGAGTAAAGGAGCATGTGTCAACTTATCTTTCAATACCGTGAAGGCTTCATCCTGTGCGGTACCCCAAACAAAAGGCACATCCTTCTTTGTAAGCTCGTTGAGAGGTGCAGCAATGGTGCTGAAATCTCTCACAAAACGCCTATAGAAACCAGCGAGGCCAAGGAAACTCCTCACTTATGTGACCGTTTTGGGCTGCGGCCAACTCTCAATAGCTTCAATCTTGGCTTTATCAACTTCAATTCCCTGTGGAGTAACAACATAGCCAAGAAAAGATACTCGGTCGGTGCAAAAGGTGCACTTCCCAAGGTTACCAAACAAACGTGCATCACGTAGAGCAATAACAATAGCACGTAAATGTTCCAAATGTTCCTCCAAAGATTTGCTATAAATAAGTATATCATCAAAATAGACTACCACAAATCGTCCAATGAAAGCACGTAAACTTCGTGCATTAGTCTCATGAAAGTACTAGGTGCATTAGTTAACCCAAAAGGCCTGACTAACCACTCATATAAACCAAACTTAGTTTTAAATGCTGTTTTCCATTCATCTCCCAATTTCATACGAATTTGATGGTATCCACTACGCAAATCGACTTTGCAGAAAATTGTAGAGCCACTCAATTCATCAAGCATATCATCTAGCCTAGGAATAGGATGACGATAATGAATAGTAATATTATTAATGCCTCTACAATCAACACACATACGTGACGTACCATCCTTTTTAGGCACAAGTATAATAGGAACATCACAAGGACTAAGAGATCCGCGTATGTAACCTTTGTCAAGCACCTCCTGTACTTGACACATAATCTCCTTCGTCTCCTCTGGATTGGTACGGTATGGTGCACGGTTGGGTAGCGATGCACCAGAAATTAAGTCAATTTGATGCTTAATCCCTCGAATAGGTGGTAATCCCGGTGGCACGTCTTGTGGGAAGACGCCAGCGAACTCCTGCAAAATGTTAGTGACAGCAGGGGGCAAAGAGGAAGGCACGTCCTCGAATGAATATAATGCATCTTTGCACACAAAAGCATAGCAAACGGATTTGTTGAAATCTAGCTCATCAATATTAGAGTTTGTGGCAAGTAAACATGCAATTTTCAATTTAATTTCAGAAGCAACACTAGATGGTTTCTTATTAGGTTTCATTTGTTGCTCAAATTCTTTTGCCACAATCAATTTTCACTCTTATTTTTCTCCTGTTTTGCTTTATTAGCTCAATATGATCTTTCAAATTGGATTCATGAGTCATAGGAAGCAAAGTAATATGGCTATCCTTATGAATAAGAGTATACTGATTATTTCTACCACGGTGTACATAATTTTTATCAAATTGCCATGGTCTACCAAGTAATAAGGAACATGCTTGCATGGGTACCACATCACAATCAACATAATCAGCATATGTAGAGATACTAAAATGCACACGAACAGTACGTGTTACCTTAACCTTGCCACTGTTGTTGAACCATTGGATGTAGTAAGGATGTGGATGTGGTCTTGTGGTGAGAGATAGCTTCTCCACCATCTCCATGCTAGCCAAGTTGTTGCAGCTCCCTCCATCTATAATGACGCGAACAGAACGTTCCTTCACAACTCCCTTTGTATGGAACAAATTATACCTCTGATTTTGCTCAGCTTGTGTGACCTGCATACTCAAAACACGTTGAGCAACTAGACATTCATACATGTCAGCATCTTCAGGAGCCATGTATTGCGTCTCATGATCAGAATCATCTCCACCGTGTTCTTCACGTGTAATAAGAGCCAAAGTCTCCTCATCATAGTCACTAGCGGACTCATACCCACCATCCTCAGTAGCAATCATCACACGCTGAGATTTGCATTCTCTTGCAAAATGTCCTCTTCCCTTACAACGATGACAAATAATATCACTTGTGTGCCCCGTTGATGCCATGGAAGAAGAAGAGCTCTGTGCAGGCCCGGTAGGTTTGCTCTTGGCAGATAGTGGTGGTTGTGCCTGCTTTCTTATATCACGGCTGGAGGTGGCACCTGATGGAGATGCTGGTGCAGTGGAAGTAGAGGATGCACGTGGTGTCCATGATGAAGATCGACCTGCAGAAAAGTTAGTTCGCGCCAATGCCTGTCGATCCTGCACTTCACGTTTAGCTTTACAAGCAAGATGGCATAAACGAGTGATATTAGTATACTCCTTATACTCTAGAATGGTCTGAATCTCTCTATTTAATCCACCAATAAAATGTGCAAGCATAGCTTCATTCTCCTCAACAATACCACATCTAATCATGCCAGTTTGTAATTCCTGATAATATTCTTCTACAATATTTTTTCCTTGTCTTAAACGCTGTAATTTTTGAAGTAATTCACGTTGATAATATGATTGATCCCAACGAGTACGCATAGCAGTTTTCAAAGCAGCCCAAGTAGTTGGAATAGGATATAATCTACAATGTTCAGACCACCAAACATATGCAAAACTAGTGAAAGCACAAACAGCTGCAGGAACACATCTCTCCTCGGGATATTGTAAACATGTAAAATGTTGTTCAGTTTCTAACTCTCAAGTAAGATATATATCAGGAACATATCTACCCTCAAATGGTGGAATATTCAACTTCAGTTTAGGAAAAGGTCATGATCTCGTACCTCAGGTGGTGGTGCAGCCCTACCGTCGCGATGATATACCTGAGGACGACCTGGTGGTGGTGGTGCTGGTGGTTGCACGTAGTTCTAATTTTGATCAACCTCATCCTCGTAATGGTCCTCCACCTCTGCAGTAGCAGCAGGAGCTACAGAAGCATCAACAGCGGCACCAGAATCTTTCCCAGGGTCAATGGGAACGCATTGTGCTCATCCCACTTGATTTGGAAGGCGACGTTGTTGTTGTTGTAGAGGTGCGTTAGGTGCAGCCGGTGGTGGTGGTGGAAGACGCGCGAGCAATTCATTAATCTTTTTATCGAGCTTTGTTTCGAACGTCTTCTCCATGCCATCTATCTTCTCCATGGTCTCTTCAAATCTGTTTAGCACATCTTGCACCTGTCCACTCATCATTTGCTGAAATTTATCATGCAACTCCTTATTTGTCATGTTCTCCCAGTCAGTCTCATCGACTTGTGATCCTACCATGGTTAGCAGCAATAGAAACACACGAAAATATCATCCTACAGACTACTAGAAAATGGTGGTGGTGGGTGTCACAAATCTGTCAAGCAAATCTCAAATTCTTACCGGTTCTTACCCAGCAGCAGGCGGTGATCGGCAACCGATGTAGTCAAAACTCTCAAAGCTTGGATAGAGCGATTACCAGGGAGGGTCGAACGCACGACGTCGATGTATGTGGAGCTGGGAAGGCTTATGATATGGTAGCAAAAATATCACGGCACGGCACCTAAACAAGGGAGGAGCACTCTATGATTTTTTTTCCTTTTTTTTCACTTTTTTGCCTCTTTTTTTGGCTCTGCAACAAATTTTTTTCGAAAAAGTCTACAAATGGTCAAAAAACTGCCTAGCAAGAACTTTTTTTGGCTCCGCAACAATTCTTTTTTGAAACTAGAACTAATTTTTCTACTGGGGGTAGCACGGAATCTCGGGAGTCCTACAATGTCACGGCTCGAAGTATTGCGTGATCTGGAACTCGAAAGCAAGGCAACAAATACTGGACTCAGACTGGTGGCGGAGATGAATCTGTGGAACTCTGACTGGTGGTTGTATATGGCAACGGTATATCTGGACTCAGATTGGTGGTGGTATATGGCAATGGTATATGTGGACTCAGATTGGTGGTTGTATATGGCGATGGTATATCAGGACTCGGATTGGTGGTGGTATATGGCGATGGTATATGTGGACTCGGATTGGTGGTTGTATATGGTGATGGTATATGTGGACTCAGATTGGTGGTTGTATATGGCAGCAGCGATGGTGGGGTGGTGGCATATGGCAATGATGATGCCGATGGTGCGGCGGCGGTGTGACAACCTATGAACAGAACCCGAAACTCTAAGGGACTAGATGCTAAGACCAGCAACTCGACACGACAATACAACCGCAAATTCAACAAAGCAAAATACTGAAAAGACTATGCAAAGGCTCAGATTGGTTCAGATATGATGAACTAACCCTAATTTTTTTTGGCTTTTTCGTGGACTGTAGGTATGAAGAACATACCCGATCTAAACTAAGAAAAACTGTAAAATCTCACCGAGCAACCTAAAAATCTGGTACCACTTGATAGAGGCGAAGGTGTCCCGATGTTTCGATGAGATGGTGGCTATCGTTTTCGGTGGGAGTCGACCTTGACGATCCGACTAAGAACGTGCGAGACGTCATGCCTTAGCAATCGCAAACCAACTTCCGAGGGTTCTTGACCACGCTGGAGCGCGATCAACCTGACCACGAGGGTCTATTTCCTGCGAGCAACCGAAAAACAAGCAAGAAACTAAGATTGCAATCTGGATATTGCGAATATAAGAGGAAAACTTTGTTGATCAAGGTGGGGTTCTATGACGTCTTGGTCTGGTTGTTGAACACAAATGAAGTACGCAAAGTTGCAGCTATGGCAAACTTTTAATCTAAACGAAACCCAAACTCTAAACGATGCCCTAAATGCTTTATATATGGAGGAGAGAGGGGGGGGGATTTCGTGGCCGTTGGAGGAGGGGCCCGAAACCAACCCTAACTCTTGTTTCCCCACACATACAGACTCTAAAAACATCCTATACTTAAGTATTTCGAAAATACATGGGCCTGGCCCAATAATAAGGTGACGCAACACCTAGAATAACCTCTGGACAAAATTTATGAAGTGGCATCTTGTATATTTCGTCCAAGGCTTCATGCACTCCTTATGGCAGCTTCAAAGTCCTGAAATCATCACTTGTAACTCCGTTCTTGACCCCCTTGCGCATGCCATCATCTCCAGAAATCATCACTTGTAACAACGTTCTTGATCTCCTTGCGCATGCCATCATCTCCATGCTTGGTCTTGCTCAACTGTTCATCCATGAACATTAGACATCCATGCCAGGCCCTTCATTTGTAAGCAAAACAAATGTATCCAATTTAGACATCATCATATTCTCATGAACATTAGAATCATTACCAAGAAACGGAAGTATGTGATAATTTAATTGGCGTGTGCGAGCTCTAGTAATTGGTCCAGTATGTATAGCAGTAGGGGCTATGGGTGTAACAATGGTATTGATGTCCTCATCATCCTCCCTCCAATGTGTGTATCATGTACCCAAGAAGAAGGAAACAACAATGAAAGAATGACCCATCCAATATGCGTATGTGAAGATGGCACAAAGGGAAGGAGTTCACCTTTGTGAGGATGTCAAAAATGTTGGCGTTGCGCATCATGTACGCCTTCACATGACCAAGTTGTTGCGTGATGGAAATGCCTTGAGAATCCTTCAAAATGAAAGAAAATGATAAACACTCGGAAAAACAAATGAGGTTAGCGAAAGTGCAAAACCTATCATTCGTGTGGTAAGATACCCAACAAGTGTATGCATCGTCTACATCATAGGAAAGGACAATGGATCATTTCATAGTATGGAGGCATATGATGTGAGAACAACCAAATACAATAGGATCATTCAAACAAGTATGCATCACAAGGTGATATGAGAGATGCCACTAATGGAGACAAGGGACAATGATCAAGATAAATCATGTGAGAGGCAAGAGCATATATGTCATCAACCCAAGAAAGTGAGTAATAGTGGAATATGAGTAATAGTGATAAAGTAAAGCAAGCTAGTAGTGCGATGATGCAACGTACTCGGAGGAATCATGGCAAGCATGTCATTTGTGCAAATAGTGAGCATGAGTAATGCATAAGACATATCACAAGCATGAAAGAAAGATATGAGCAAAATATCATCAATGTATTGGCGAGAGCCCATATGTAAATAGCAATGGGACATCATGTCTCTCCCAACATAACAAGCATCAATAGCATGAGGCACATGGTAAACATGGCAATAGCAACAAGGATCTCCACCAAGCATGCAAATACACATATGAGGAGTAAAATGGTGAATCATGGGTTGATGCAAGCAAGGGTCACAATTGCATGGCAAAAGCATATAAAGAGGCATAACATGCAAAGTGAACACGGTAAAAATGAACATAACGTGAGAAGTGGTATAGAAACATGTCATCCAATGCTCAAATAACACGGTAAAATGCGCACGTGCTTGTATTGGTTATCACAAAATATCCAATGCTCAAATAAATGAGATGTGTGTTATAGAAACATGTCATCCATCATGATAGGTTTGTTATTATGTATAGCATAATGGAGAATCAAATTGTGTAATGCATCGTGGGAAATATGTAGAGCATTGTTATTCATGGAATGCATATGGTGCAAGCAATTATGGGAATCATGCAAAGTATGGAATGCATCAAAAATCTCCTAATATGTATGAGGAAACTATGGGGGTCTCCTCATGAGCATTAATGGAAACATCACACAGAGAATATTGACAACATCCAAAACAATGCATATTTGGAACATTGTGATCATGGCATGGCATAGTAGATGAATTGCGCAAATCATGTAAAGGAAGCATGGCAATATTATCACATGAAAAACAAAAGCCAATGACCATCATCTTGTCATCTATGCCATAAGTGCAGATGGGATTTATTTTAATGGGGCATGCATAGTCACTATGTTGAGATTGTAATGATGCAATATGGGAGATCTCACTCATAGCATATGACAAGGTTAAAGGGTTGTCGAACATGATGTGACCAAAAGAATTTTCACATGATATCGTATGGAGCATAGCATCACAACTAGGCAAATCAACATGCTCATCATCATATTCATCATAAATAGTTGGCATATCTAAGCATGTAGAAGAGACAGTATGTGGTGAATCCATAAGGTGATCATCATCATGCAAGCAATCATTTGTAAGGTAGTCCACTAGTGGGACAAGAGAAGCACTATCACCTATTTTACCTTTGGAGCATCGCTCATTTGTTGTAGGTGAGGTGTCGAAGACCAAGTCGTGGTCATCTTCATCTTGATGGAACCATGTGGGGGGTGCATCATCGTCCACCATGGCCATGGTCGTCGTTGGATGCATGGACTCGTCGAGGGTAGGCATGTCTTCATGTAGGAGACCTAGCACCAAAGAAAACACACTCGCTGTAGAGGTTAAGTTGTTAGAAATCATAGTGGCCTCACATGCCGTGTCAACTACCTCACTCACTAAGTGTTGTGGCTCACTCACTCCCTCTTGGATGCTCTCAGTCATATGGTTGGCGGAGTCACTCAAATGGCTCTCAACCTCACATATGATGTGTGGCTTGCTCCCAAATGTCACATATGGTGGAGTCACCCATGGCACTCATGTGGTGGTGGCTTTCCTCACATGGCAATTGGGGCATCTCGTCATATGTGGGTGTCGGAGAGATGTAGGTGCAAATGTCTCCATGCTCAATCATGTCGTAGTCGTAGCCATGGATGAAGGCCGAAGATGGCACATCATCACTATCCTCTAAGATCAAAGATAATGTCTCATGTGTTGTTGCGTAGCTTGACTCGGAGTATGAGTCCAATATGGGCGGCGTCTTCATGTTGTTGAAGAGGTTCGCGCTCGTCGCCGTGGTCGTAGGGGATGGCCCTAGCTCGACCGTCTTGTCACCGTATTGTTGTTGGAGGCCCATATGATGTGGCACCTCGTAGCTCGTCTCCATGACAGAAGGGAAATTCCCATGTTCGGCCATCTTCCTTGAGGGGATTCCCAAGATGGAAGTGTCGCCCTCGCTCGTTGGTGGTCGCCTCGTTGGTGAAGATGTCGATGTAGGTGAACTCATGGGAAGTAGGCAAAGATGCCATACGCCCGAAGGCGAAGATGCCAAAGTGGTTGGTGCAGCCGTAGCTCTGTCTTGGTGGTCCTTGTCTCGCGGTCTTCTCTTATGCTCAAGAAGGTTGGCCTTGGCGTGAAGTAGGGCTTGTTGGGACTTGTGCATTTGCGCTTGGCGAGAATCTTCATGATGGTGGTGTCATTGTCGTGCTTGAGCTCGATGGCATTCGTCTTCGTCGTTCACATGATGTTTAGAGGTGACTTGCCCTTCATGACGATGTGGATCACGAATGTGATGGTGGTCACCATGGAGATGTGGACGTGGACGACTTGCGCTTGCATCATTTTTGCACTCCGAAGACTTGTGACTTGAACGTCGCCTCCTTGAGGATGACGAAGGGGAAGAACGGTTGATCAACAAGGTCCGGATCTCCTCCATCCTTGCATCTTCCTCCTCCTTTTGTGCGGAAAACTTGTTGTCGAAGTAGTCCCTTCTCCTAGCTTCAGAAAGTCGTAAGTCGGTGGTGATGTTGTCGATGACTTGCATTGCTCTTTGTAGTCCAAAGTGGGGAGTGTTGGTGTTGGAGTTGTTCATGCCGTCATTGTTGTCGAAGAACGAAGATGAAATTCCTTTCCTAACCATCACAAGACTCGAGCAAATATGAGTGAGAGAAAGAGAAAAACTATACCAAATGTACCTTGACCGATGTTGAAGATGGATCAATGATCACTCAATGATGTAACAAGGAAATAGCACAATTGGTACCGATCTTGTCAATTTCTCACACCTACACATTTAAGGCTTATGGTGGAGCTCGGTGAGGATAGTGGCACAAAAATTTGATGCAAAATGTTAGCAAGAGTCCATAATGTTGAAAAAGATTCACAAATTCGCAAGTGAAACAAGTAGACCAATAGTAGTATGGGTGGCACACGGAAACACACACACGGATAGATAAATGGGGCAGTGCATCCAAGGAATGAGCTTAAAATGTGGAATCCACGGAAAATGCTCTTGTTGCACAACTCTAGAGAGACGCTAGCACGATTTCTCAATAGGCGGATATGACACTTGTGCACAACCTATAGGAGACAAAAATGCAACGACTTCTATCCCAAGTATGCTATATATGTATGATGTTCCGGTGCTATGATCCAAGATGATCGGATATGAGAATCTTATATGCAATGGGGTATCATGCTATGCACTTTCTTACAAGCTTATTTGCTCTTTCTCTTTTGCTTAAAAGCTTATTCTTTTTTTTGATATGGTCAAAATGCGGAATGCACAAACCAAGATAGCAATTGTGTATATGCGGGAACAAACTTGTGACACAAGGGATGATATGATACCAATATGATATGGTATGTATGCAATGAAAGGTGTAGATCACTAATGTGCAGAAGTAACGTTGCCGGCAATACTGAAAGGCTAGTCTCGATAGGCAAGTGATGCAAAATAGGCTAGGGGTTATCAATGCAATGGAAAGGGAATATACAATGGAGGGATACCATGATACCAAGATGATATGGAGGTTACCGTCCGTGGCGAAGATGAGTGGCGGTGATCTTGATGGAGATACCAAGATGATGGATACTTGTCCCTAAGCTGAAACACCTTAGGAAATAGAAAAACCGCGAACTCAAAATCTCAAACGTCAAATGTCAAAATGGTGGTAGCGAAAAGTGGTGGTGGTTGCGGAAGCTCAATGGAATTGCGGAAATGCAATGATGGGTTGTGAGACGCAATGCGGAAATGGTGGTGGTGGTTGATGAAGAAGCAACCGTCCCTAAGTAGCGAAACACCTTAGGAGACTCAAGTCACAACTCAAACAACCACATATGCGATGGGGATCAAAATGGGTTAGGTTGCGGAAGGCTATGGTGGTAATGCAGATGCTATGGTGGTGGCCCTAGGCAAAGATGCCAAAGTTCGAAAACTTTCATGGAGTCAAATGATGATGGTAGTATTTTTGTGGGAAGGGGGATGTCAAGAGCTTCAAAACGAGCTAAAGAACGTCAAAAACGGATTCCAGATGAATTAGTTATGGCTGAAACAAAATTTCAGCACAGTCAATTTCAGGGTTACCCGGACATTCGGGAGTAGGTCCGGATGATCCAGGGTCGTCAACCGGATATCTGTCGTGTGGGGCGTCCAGACATCCGAGAGATGGTCCAGCTGATCCGGGTGGATCCGGATAATCCGGGCAGGTCAAACTGCTCAGGATTTCCTCTCGGAGACAAAATTTTGGGCGGAAAATGGAGATTTTGGGATCAAAATTGATGAGATTTCGTGGATGAAAGATGAGGAAAATTGAGGATATGCTAGATCCACTCAAAACCAAGCAAATCCATGGATCAAAATCAACAGAACTTCATCAAACCAACAAATCACAAAAAAAATTGGGGCTATTTTTGGTGGGGAATTTTCAAATTTAGGACGAAATCAACAAAATCAAGCTAGAAAACAAAGAGGGGAGGCTCCGAAATCATGATCAACGTGGCTCATGATACCAAGATGATATACGGTGGAATCCTAGATGGTTAATTTTTCACGAAAGGAGCGGATCCCGCGAAGAACACAAGAACACGAGGGGAAACACGAGGGGAAATCACAAAGGGGAACACAGGTGAAACACTCAAACCAACAAGTATGATCACACATGTGCTAGATCCATGAACACAAAAGGAGATACAAGATCCACGATCAACAAGGGACGATACACAGTAACCGGTTCTTCTCCAAAGGAGGTCTTGATGGGGCCACCCAAAAGGGGGTCTTGAATCCAAGGGAGTCTTCTCCGAAGAGGGGCCACGGTCTCTCTCATGGAGTAGATCCGTAATGGATGAGCAAAGCTCTATCTCTATTGAGCTACTACTTTTCTAACCCTAAAAATGGGGAGGAGGAGGAGGTGGTCTATTTATAGTCTAAGCCACGAAGGGGTAAGTGAGGGGGCGAAGTGGGTACATGGCCCTTGGCCCGGAGGCATGCACGCGGGCAAGGCCGGATGATCCGGATGGGGGTCCGGATGATCCGGACATCGTCCGAATGATCCGGGACCTCATCCGGATGATCCGGCTCCATCGAGGGCATTCTGCAAGGTTCGGTCGTTGAGGTTGGGGGATTACTCGGATGATCCAAGTGGGCGCCCGGATGATTCGGCTGAGTCCGGATGATCCGGCTTGGTGTCCAGATGTCTGGCTCCAGCTCAGCAGCCGCTCCGTCTTCTTCTCCTTTCTTCCGTCTTATCTTCCATGCTTGTCCTTGGTCCTTTGAATCTCCATGGTCATCTCGTATGGGCCTGAGTATACAAAAGGTCCATGCATGAGGTAGTAACCATGTCTCATATGTGGAACGGGGCGGATCGAAGAGGAGTGAGTTCACCTTGTGTCCAATGGCATATGGTCGAGTGTCATCGTATGTCCTCTTGGGGCTTGGGGAGTAGTCGAAGTGTACATGGGGATGATCATAGGATGCTCCGCATCAAGCCGGTTGGTGGTGGATGAACAAAACCCCGTGGAGGCTAGATGAACAGTAGCTGGTGAAGGCTGGATGAACAGTAGCTGGTGGAGACACGAGGAAGCCACGGGGGATGAACAGTAGCAGGTGGAGGCTGTGGAGGACGTCAACGATGAGAAAACCACAAGAGTACGAAGATTGGGATGACATGTAGTGAGTGAGTACTTAGTACTCTATTTGGATATTGACATGTCCCCAAGAGATAAAGATATGCAACGAATTCCAAAGATTTTCTTCCCATTGGAAATGAACTCTTTCTCCACCTGAATCTAATATTGGATAATGGGAGAAGATAGGGAAAATAAAATCAGAGCAAAGAAATCATAACACATACTAACATGGCTTTCCCCTCCTGAAGACATGTGACTTCTCTCCTCTATGGATAATAAGCATCTGGAAAAGCTTAAGATGTGCTTTCTCTCTCATGTGATAAGCTTTGATGTGCTCTCTCTCCCCCTTTGACATTAATTTCCAAGAAGGGATCTTCTCGAGCATGAGTCAAGTAGGTTTGGTCCTTGAGTCACATTACAAAGCAACATGTAATTTAAGATGCTCGTAGAGGATAAGAATCATCGAGTGGAGCTGGAACGAGATATGAAGGATGCAAATGGCAAAAAAAAATCTCAGTATTGAAATCGGTGACTCCGAGTTATTTCCATCAATGACACCGAGTTGGCAGTGTCATGGATGATGCATATCGTTCAGACCGGGTTTGATGTAGGGTGGAACCCTATGCGGCCGATCTTTCACGAAAGGAGCGGATCCCGCGAAGAACACGAAGAACACGGGGAAGAACGGAGAGAAAACACAAGTGGAAACACTCAAGAACAAGTCCAATCACACATCCACTAGACAATCAAACACACAAGATCCACAAGGTACATGAACAACAAAGGGAAAGACACAAGGTAAGGTTCATCTCCATGAGGAGGTCTTGATGGTAGAGTTCATCCCAAATCCAAAGGAGATGGGGGCTTGAATCCTAGAAGGAGCTTCCCACATGGGGGTCTTGAATCCAAGGGGGATCTTCTCCGAAGAGGGGCTGCGGTCTCTCTCTCGGAGTAGATCCATAATGGATGAGCAAAGCTCTATCTCTAATGAGCTACTACTTTTCTAACCCTAGAAAGGAGGAGGGGAAGGTCTATTTATAGTCTAAGCCACGAAGGGGTAAGTGGGGGAGAGATACAAGGCCAAAGGCCCGGCTGCGCATAGGCAGGATCGGACATCCGGTCGCTCGCGGGGGTCCGGTGGTCCGGAGGGCATCAGACGTCCGTCGATTTGCTCCGGGATGGGTGGCACCGGATTTCCGGTGAGCGTCAGACGTCCGGTGCCTTGGACTTGTCGGACGTCAGGTCTTAGTCGGTCGTCCGGCGGCTGTAGAGGGTCGGACGTCCGGCGGCTTCTGGTCGTCCGGTCGCTATAAACTTTTGTAACGCCCTCGATGCGGCTATATCTCCTACGTGTCGAAGCACGACTTAGAGGCATAACCGCATTGAAAGCAATGTCGCAAGTAAGGTAATCTTCACAACAACCCATGTAAAAAGATAAAAGGGGGAAAGGTACATAGTTGGCTTACACTCGCCACGTCACACAAATACATGAATAACATTACAATCATCCAACACACTCATGTTCCGACTATGGTACCAAAATAAAGATCAACCCCCACATTTGACACGGTCCCCGATCGCCCCAACTGGGCACCACTACTGATCATCTAGGAAAGACACATAGTAACGGCGACAGTCTTCATCGAACTCCCACTTGAGCTCAAGCGCATCGTCTGGAGCGGTATCATCGGTCCCTGCATCTGGTTTGGAAGTAAACTGTGAGTCGCGGGGACTCAGCAATCTCACACCCTCGCGATCAAGACTATTTAAGCTTATAGGTTAGGCAAGGTATGATGTGGAGCTACAGCAAGCGACTAGCATATATGGTGGCTAACCTGTTCGCAAAAGAGAGCGAGAAGAGAAGGCAAAAGCACGGTCGAACAACTAATGATTGAGAAGTGATCCTAGAACAACCTACGTCAAACATTACTCCACCATCGTGTTCACTTCCCGGACTCCGCCGAGAAGAGACCATCACGGTTACACACGCGGTTGATTCATTTTAATTAAGTTAAGTTCATGTTATCTACAACCAGACATTAACAAATTCCCATCTGCCCATAACTGCGGGCACGGCTTTTGAAAGTTCAAAACCCTGCAGGGAGTCCCAACTTAGCCCATCACAAGCTCTCACGGTCAACGAAGGATATTCCTTCTCCCGAGACATCCCGATCAGACTCGGCATCCCGGTTTTACAAGACATCCTCGACAATGGTAAAACAAGTCCAGCAACACCGCCCGAATGTGCCGACAAATCCCGATAGGAGCTGCACATATCTCGTTCTCAGGGCACACTCAGATTGTCCAAACTTCCGGTAGGCCAGCCCAGAGTTGCCCCTGGTGGCCACCGGCGGCTGACGAGGTGGACCAACACTCAGAGTAGCACTGCCCCGGGGGGTTTAAATAAAGATGACCCTTGGGCTCCGGAAACCCAAGGGAAAAAGAGGCTAGGTGGAAAATGGTAAAACCAAGGTTGGGCATTGCTGGAGGAGTTTTATTCAAGGCGAACTGTCAAGGGGTTCCCATTATAACCCAACCGCGTAAGGAACACAAAATCCGGGAACATAACACCGATATGACGGAAACTAGGGCGGCAAGAGTGGAACAAAACACTAGGAAAAATGCTGAGCCTTCCACCCTTTTCCAAGCATATAGGTGCATTAAGATAACAAGATAATATACTGATATCCCAACAATAAACAATGTTCCAACAAGGAACGATCTCCAATGTTCACCTACAACTAGCAACGCTTTAAGAGGGGCTGAGCAAAGCGGTAACATAGCCAATCAACGGTTTGCTAGGACATGGTGGGTTAGAGGTTTGAGATGGCAATTTGGGAGGCATGATAAGCAAGTGGTAGGTATCGTAGCGTAGGCATAGCAAAAGAGCGAGCATCTAGCAAGCAAAGATAGAAGTGATTTCGAGGGTATGATCATCTTGCCTGCCAAGTTGTCAGAGTTGACTTGATCCTCGTAAGCGAACTCAACGGGCTCCTCGTTCACGAACTCGTCTCCCGGCTCTACCCAAACAAGAACAACAAGCAAACGGAACACAATCAACCACGTGCAATGCTCAAACAACATGATGCAAACATGATATGATATGCGGGATGCGGTATGTGATGCATATGCAAGATTTGACAAGGAATGATTGAACCTGGCCTCAACATGGAAATCCAAGAGTGCCACTGGAAAGGTGAGGTGATTTCGATTGAAATCGATATAAAGATCACCGGAATCGGATGCACGGTTTGGAAATGGCAAGCAAAACAAATATGACACCGGTCTGCGATAATCAGCAACTGACCAACTAAATGCAACAAGATAAATATGCTACAGCACTCAAACATGACAACAAAATACATGACAGGGATCCATTCATGATGCTTGACAAAAGGTGAACACTGAGCTACGGCTAGATCATCCATTAACAGGTTCAAACAAGCATGGCAAAAGTGCAAATGATAACAGGTTTCAGACTTAGTGAAATTAACACAAGTCTGGAATTTATCATCAGGAAGCACACTTTAGAGCATGAAAACTACATACTACAGGAACTTAACATGGCAACGCAAGGCATGGCATGAAGCTACTCAAAGCACTTAACAAAAGTCCCTTAGTGACCTTGAGCCAAAAGGGATCAGAAAATACAATTGCAAGCATGTGAACATGGCAAAAATATAAACAGATCTCAGACTTAGTGAAATAACTGGAGCATGCAAATCAGTTAACGAGTAGGCATGTTTAGGATGGCATGACAAACTAAGCATACACCCATCAAGAGTATATAGCATGGAAGCTAGACATGGCAAGAACAACAACATAGCATGCACGGATCAATAGCAACATCCTCGCAAATCGCTAATCATGTCAACAATCTGCCAGGATTCACGATACAGCAAAAGTAGAGCTCGATTGACTCAAGCTAGTTTGCTCCATAAATGCAAACAAAGACATGGATGGATAGAGCACCACAATGTTAACAAATCATCCATACTGATCATCCTCAAAAGAGGCACGGATCACTAGGAAACAACATGAACATATGGCATAACGACAAAATTAGGACAAGGACTTGGTGAAATTCTAAGTCCCTGAAATCAGCATTCCCGATTACGCTACTTTGCAAGCTTGTGCTAGTCACCACAAATATCACAAAAATACATGGTAAGAACCTCTGTAAAGATGGCATGGCATATAACAAAACACATGTCGAGCTCAGGAGCATAGCATGGACACATTAATCATGGCAGAAATGACAAATAGCTATTTGATGAAACAGATTTGACAAATTCACCACATAGCCCTCTTCCAACAGCATTTCGGGCATCAAGATATGCTCAAATGAAAATGATGGAATGAGATGAAATGATGTACTCATTGAGACAAACATTTTGATATGCTACACGCACAAATCGGAGCTACGGATGCAGAGTTATAGCATGTGCAAGAATGCAAAAAAATTAGGGTTCCCTGGGAAAAAGTCAACCCTAAAAATTCCAGATCTCAGATCTGGTGCGGATTACGAGATTCGCCGGAAGTCCTGTTTGCCGGAGACGAAGAACTCGCCGGAGAGAGCTGTCGGCGTCGAGGAAGGAGGCCGGAGCTCGGGGACGGGGTGGAGAAGCTCGCCGGCCGGAGCTCGCCGGCGTCGGTGGCCGGAGTAGGCGTCTGGCGCGGGCGATGGTCGGGTCGCCGGCGACGAGCAGGCTGGGCGGCGCGGTGGAGGCGCCGGTCGCCGGAGGATTGGAAGAAGGCGGCGCGGGCTGTCTGGGCGGCGGGGCAAGGCAGGCGGCGGCGGCGTGGTTCTGGGCCAGGAGGGCTCGCTGCGGGCCTCCCGGGCCGGCGGCGCGTGGAGTGTGGTGGCGACAGGTGTCGGTGGCAGACTGGCTGAGGCGGCGGCGGCGGCGATTTCGTCCGCTAGGAGGCGGACATGTCCGGCGGCGGCGCGAGTGGTTTTTTAGGGTTAGGGTGGTTTCGCCCGGAAATTTTTGGAGAGATCCACATATATATAGGTAGAGGGAGCTAGGAGTGTCCAAAAGGAGTGCGGTTTGTGGCCACGCGATCATGATCGAACGCTCTAGATGATGGAAGGGTTTTTGGTCGGTTTTGGGCCAAATTGGAAGGGTGTTGGGTTGCAACACAAACAAGGCCTTTTCGGTCCCTCGGTTAACCGTTGGAGTATCAAACGAAGTCCAAAAGGTGCGAAACTTGACAGGAGGTCTACCAGTAGTAAACCAAGGCCGCTTGGCAAGTCTCGGTCCAATCCAGAAATGTTTAACCCCCACACACGAAAAGAGGTAGAAAGGGGCACCGGAGGAGATAGGAGCGCCGGAATGCAAAACGGACAGCGGGGAAAATGCTCGGATGCATGAGACGAACACGTATGCAAATGCAATGCACATGATGACATGATATGAGATGCATGAAAAAGGCAACAACACACAGAGACAAAAACCCGAACCCGAGGAAAATAAAATAACTTAGGCCGGAAACGGCAAGAGTTGGAGTACAGATAAGGTAAATTACATCTGGGGTGTTACAACTTTGCAGCTCCTTCTTCTTTCGTCTTCTCTTCCATGCTTCCCTTGTGGATGGTGTAGGTGTTCCTTGGCGCTTGCACTCCTCCTCGTCATCCATGAAGTTCCGACAATACCTATGCATGGACACGAGAGGGGTGTCAAGTAGTATACCATCCTCGAAGGGGTCAAGTGAACACGTGTAAAGGAGAAGTTTCACCTTTAGGTATGAGAAGTAGATGTCGAACGTGTCACTTGCCAAATGGACTCTTGACATGGTGATTCCCGTAGGATGCTCTGCATCATCTCCCCTCCCTTGGGAAGGATCCGACCTCGGATCGAAAACCAAATCACCATGGGAAAGAGATGGCTTCGCTGTGTAGAAGCGGACGTTCACCAAGTAGTCATCATCTTCAAGCTTGAAGTGGGCACTCTCCAATGTCGCACCGTCTAGTGGTTCCTTCAAAATGAGCAAGGACAACAAACACTTGCAAAAATAAATGTGGTTAGCATTAGTGCAAAACCAAGCATTCAAGAGGTGATTCACCAAACAAGTGTCGTCATCATGCAAAGCATATGGTGTGACAAAGGATTGTGACATGGCATGTAAGCATATCAATCTAGCAGAAGCAAAGAAATCATGGGGATAAGCATGTGAATGTGAGGTAGTGATGCAAATATGTGTGACATGAGAAGAAGCATCAACCTCAAGTTCATAGCAATCATCCATAAAATGCTCGACAAATGGTCGATGGTAGGCATAGGAATCATTCACAACACCGAGTAAAATAAAGTGTCTAAACACATGGGACAAGTGCAAGACAATCCAAGCATGATGTGCATAGGGTGTAGTGAAGATAGTATGGCACTCAACACAAGAGAAAGAGCAAGTGTTCATCATGTGTGAGGCAATCAAGGCAAGCATGTAGCAATCATTGGGACATGGCATATGTGAAGAAACGTCATTGTTGCAACCAAATATGTGATAGGAGCATATCCAAGAATTGGATGCAACACACAAGGCATATATATCATGATGCATGGAACGGTGAAAATGACAAGTTGAAGCAAGATCTCTAACATGTGCGCAAGCAACACAAGTAGAATGATCCGCAATATCCATGCTCAAGAAGGATGTCACCTTGAAGACGTGTCCTTGTGCATTCTTCACAATGCCGAAGTGGTCGGAAAGGTGTTGGAGAAGCGAGTCGTGGTCGAATGTATGAGGCTCGCTCTCAAGAGCTCGAATGGTCAACTCATGTGAAGCGGAAGTCGACAAAAGGTCCAAGTACCCTACACACGCACAAAATAAAGCAAAGAATGTATGCACATGGTAGATAAACACATCATCCATCATGATGGTTCTCTTCTCTTGCACATAACCATGAGAAGCACAAGTGCATGAATAATATGATGCAATAATGGCTATATTCATGGCACTAGGTACATGGTGCAAAGAGGTAAGACAAGCATGCTTCACAAGAAATATGTCAAAATCTCCAAATATATGTGAGAATGCTATGGGGGCAAACTCATTATCAAGATTAGGGGCATTGTTGCACTCAATACATGTCAAATCATCTAGCATGAGAGAGGCAACATATGGAGAGATATGACAAGAAGCAATAATAATCATGTGCAAAGCATGTAGATGGTTGTCATGAACCTCGTGAAGCGAGCAAGTTTGAGTCATCGGTGATGCAACATAAGCAAGCATAGAGATCAAGTCGTGCAACCTAGTAGTGCGAAGATGCAACATACTAGAGGAAATCATGGCAATCATGTCATGTGAGAAAATAATAGGCATAGGCAATGCACATGACATATCGCAAGCACAAACACAAAGCAATATCATAGTATCATCATAGGCATGGGGCACAAAGCAAACATGGAAATAACAAGCAATATCTCCACCAAGTTTTCAAATACACATACAAGTATGAGAATCAATTATCATGTGTAATACAAAGCATGGGTCACAAATGCATGGCAAAGGTATAGGAATGAGCATATCATGCAAATGAACATGTCAAGATGGGAAAATGATATATAATGGACAACAACCCATAACCATGTGAGTGCCAAGTAGAAAAAATGCGTGAAGTATTTGCGCGAAGAGAGCGGTGGGAAAGGCAATCCATGGGATCCCAAGTCATCATTGCTCTCTAGAGCTCGTTTTGTCAACTCATGAGATTGTGAGGTTGAAAAGTATTCATGGGTACCTACACAACAAATACACAAGCGAAAGAAATTGTGTGTGTGGTAAATGTACACATCTTCCATCATGATGTGTATGTGCACGTGACAGTTAGCACAAGATAAGCATTGCTCAAAGAAATTTGATGCATGGTATAACAACATGTCATCCATCATGAAAGAATAGTTATTGTGTATAACACGATGGGGATGCAAATTGAGAATACAAGTATAAGGATCATGCAATGGATGGGAGCGATCAAAATCTCCTAAAATGTATGAGGAAACTATGGGGGCCTCCTCATGTCAATATTTGAAACATCATACGTAGAAAATGGACAATATCCAAAACAATGCATATCCGAAGCTAGGTGGTCATGGCATGGCATATGAGTTAAATGATGCAAAGGGAGCATATCAATATCATTGCAAGAAAAACAAATGCCAATAACCATGGGCTTGTCATCTATGCCATATGTGCAAATTGGGTTCATTTTAATGGCATATGCGTAGTCACTACGATGAGATTGCAAATATGACATATGATGGATCTCATGCATAGCATATGACAAGTCGAGCAGATTGTCAAACATGATGTGACCTAAAGAATGATCACAAGAAATCCTATGTAACATGGCATCACAACTAAGAGACTCCACATGGCAATCATCATACTCATCATAAATGGGTAAATCATCGCATGGGGAAATTGTACTAGCATGAAGCATGTCAATAGGGGGATCAACATCATGCAAGCAATCAATTTCATGATTGTCCACTAGTGGGACTAGAGCATCACCTTCACCTATGTTACCATGTTCATTCCACTCAAGTGGTGTAGGTGAGGTGGGAAAGACCAAATGGTGGTCATCTTCATCTTGATGGAACCATGTGGGGGGTGCATCGTATTCCACTATGGCCATCGTCTTGTCCAAAGGGAGGACGAAGTCATCGTGAATCAGCGTGTCATCATAGATGGGACCTAGCACCAAATGAGAAGACACAATAGAGGTAGAGGTCAAGTTTTTAGTGTTGAAAGTGGCCTCACATGTCCTATCAACTATCTCACTCTCTCTATGTTGTGGTTCACTCACTCCCTCAAGGTAGGTGCACTCAATCTCACGTATGGTGGAGTCACTTATCTCACTCAAGTGGTGGGGTTGTGGCTCTCCTCACATGGGAATTGTGGCAACACATCATATATGGGTCTAGTGGTGAAGTCACTCTCACTCTCAATATGGTGGCTAAAGTCACTCAAGTCATCATATGTCGTTGTGGTCAAAGGGAAAATCCCATGCTCAACCATCTCGTTGTCGTCGCCGTGGATGAAGGCCGAAGATGGCACATCATCACTATCGCCTCCTAAGATGGAAGCATCATCCTTGCTCGTCACCATGTTGCTTGCCTCCAAAGCTTGGTCCTTGATGGTCTCCGTAGTCGTAGTCGTCGCCGCACCATCTTGAAAAAGAGTCGAAGTAGACTCGGCATCATCAATGCCACAAAGAGGGATGGCGGTGAAGTCGAACTTGGGAGCATCATCTTGGAGCTCATCGGGCTTGGACATCTTGGTGGTACTAGCCTCATGCCCGTTCTCATGGATCTTGGTCGTGGCGAAGTGAGCTTCGGGTGGAGAAGCTTTGGCCTTCATGAGTTCTTGTTCCGCCTTGAGAGCACCAATGTAGTTGTCGTCGAGGGACTTGTAGTTCTCAAAGAAGATCGTCTTGGAGATGTCGTTGTGCAATCCCATCATGAAGTGGAACTTCATAGAAATGGTGTCGTCCACGCCGGCTCGTCGCAAGGCAATCTTCATCTCCTTGAAGTACTCGTCGATGGACTTGGATCCTTGGGTGGTGTTCTCCAATTGGCGTAGAAGTTGTTCCGTGTAGGTTGGAGGCACGAACCCGCTTCGCAAATCTCTCTTCGTCTTGGGCCAACTCATGTCGTAGGTCTCCGAAGGTGCATGAAGCCACCATGTCGACGCGTAGTCGTGGAAGTTCCTTCTAGCGCACTTCACTTGAACTTCGGGAGGAACTTGATGTAGCTTGATGTAGTCATCCATCAAACGCTCCCACTCGAGATATTCCTTGGGTTCTTGAGTCCCATAGAAAGGAATCGTGTGGTCGATGTCAAGGTCGTAGTAACTCGTGGAAGTCGCAGACTTGAGCTTGGGGAGCTTCTCTTGAGCGTAGTCTTGAGGTGCTTGTTGGCGAAGATGCTGTATATCCGAAGGCGAAGATGCCTTGAAGTCGCTTGGTGAAGATGCCAAGGGAGATGGTGAAGTCGTTGAGCGGTTGTTGGTGTTGAGCTCTTGACCTTCACATCCTTGTTGGTGATGGTGTCGACGCCGATTTGATTTTGCCGGAGCCGGTAGCTCGGAGACATGTGCTCTTGAGCGTCTTCTCGAGGATGAGGAAGACCGCTTGTAGGACTTGATGAGGGCTTTGATCTCCTCCATTTTAGCTTGCATCTTGGCGTTGTTGGAGTTGTTCGTGGCATCGAACTCGTCATTTTTGTTGTAGACCGAAGTTGAAATGCCTTGCCTATCCATCATAAGTCTCGAGTAGAGGTGAGTAGGAAATGAGATAAACAATACCAAGTTACCTTTTCACAAAGTTGAGGATGTATCCCGTTTCACTCAATGTGAGATGAAAGAATAGTGGAATTGGTACCGGACATGTTCACTCACACCTACAAACTAAAGCTTATGGAGTAGCTCGGTGAGGATAGTGGCACAAAAATTTAATGCAAAACGTTAGCAAGAGTCAATAATGTTGAAAGAGATTCACAAATTTGCAAGTGAAACAAGTAGACCAATAGCAATATGTGGTACACGGAAAGACACACACACGGATAGATAAATGGGGTCGTGCAACCAAGGAATGATCTCAAAATGTGGAATCCATGGAAAATGCTCTTGTTGCACAACTCTAGAGAGACGCTAGCACGATTGCTCAATAGGTGGATACAACACTTGTGCACAACCTATAGGAGACAAAAATGCAATGACTTCTATCCCAAGTATGCTATGTATATGATGTTCTGGTGGTATGATCCAACATGATCGGATATGACAATCTTATGCAATGTGGTATGATGCTATGGCACTTGCTTACAAGCTCTTTGTTCACTCTTTTTCTTTCCCTAAAAGCTTATTCTTTTTTGTATGTCCACTTTGCGAAATGCACAAACCAAGATAGTAATTGTGTATATGCGGGAACAAACTTGAGGCACAAGGGATGATATGATGATACCAATATGATATGGTATGTATGCAATGGAAGGTGTAGATCACTAATATGCACAAGTAACGTTGTCAGCAATACTCAAGTGGCTAGTCTCGATAGGGAAGTGATGCAAAATGGGCTAGGGGTTAACAATGCAATGGCAAGGGAATATAAAATGGAGGGATACCACGATAACGAGATGATATGGAGGTTACCGTCCGTGGCAATGATGAGTGGCGGTGATCTTGATGGAGATACCAAGATGATGGAGACTCGTCCCTAAGTAGCCGAAACACCTTAGGAAACGGAAATACTGCGAACTCAAAATCTCAAATCTCAAATGGTGGTAGCGGGAATGCGGTGGTGGTTTTGTGGAAGCTCATAGGAATTGCGAAATGGCAATGATGGGTTGCGGAGTATGCAATGCGGAAATGGAGGGCAAGGTGGTGGACTATACATGGTGTCAGAGTTGGAAGCTCGGTCCCTAAGTATCCGAAACACCTTAGGAGACACAACTCACAACTCAAACAAAATTGGGTTAAGTTGGGGTGGCGAGAGTGTGAGGTGGGCAAAACTATGCGGAAGTTATGCTGGTGGTGGTGGTTGATGAATAAGCAACCATCCCTAAGTAGCCTAGACACCTTAGGAGACTCAAATCACTCCTCAAGCAACCACTAATGCGATGGGGAACAAAATTGGTTAGGTTGTGGAAGTCGGTGGTGGTGTAGCGAATGATGTGGTGGAAGCCCTAGGGAAAGATGCCAAAATTGTCAAAATTTGATGGAGTCAAAAGATGTTGGTGGTATTTTTGTGGGAAGGGGGATGTCAAGAGCTTTTCAACGAGCTAAAGAAGGCGAAAATCATACTCCTAATGAATTAGTTATGGCCGAAACAAAAATCAGCTGAAATCTGAAACTACAGGTTACGGGTGTCCGGACAAGGTCGGATGTCCGAGGGCCGGACGTCCGAGCGGGCTCGGAAATCCGTAAATTCGGATCGGGTTAGGGGTTCCGGTCATCCGGTCATTCCAAGGGCTCCGGACGTCCATAAAATTTCGGTCGTCCGGTGGGTCGGGGTCAACGCGAAATTTTAGATCCGAGACGCGATTTCAGGCGGAAATTGAGGATTTGGGGGTCAAAATTGAGGAGATTTCGTGGATGAAAGATGGGGAAACTTGGGAATATGCTAGATACATTTGAAACCAAGCAAATCTATGGATCAAATCCAACAAAACTTCGTCAAACCAACAAATCACAAAAAAAATTGGGGCTATTTTTGGTGGGGATTTTCGAAATTGGGGAAGAACACAACAAAATTTGGCTAGAAAACAACTAGGGGAGGCTCCGAAATCGTGATCAACGTGGCTCATGATACCAAGATGATGTAGGGTGGAACCCTATGCGACCTATCTTTACGAAAGGAGCGGATCCCGCAAAGAACACGAAGAACACGGGGAAGAACGTAGAGAAAACACAAGGGGAAACACTCAAGAACAAGTCCAATCACACATCCACTAGACAATCAAACACACAAGATCCACAAGGTACATGAACAACAAAGGGAAAGATACAAGGTAAGGTTCATCTCCATGAGGAGGTCTTGATGGTAGAGTTCATCCCAAATCCAAAGGAGATGGGGGCTTGAATGCAAGAAGGATCTTCCCACACGGGGGTCTTGAATCCAATGTGGATCTTCTCCGAAGAGGGGCCTTGGTCTCTCTCGTAGAGTAGATACGTAAAGGATGAGCAAAGCTCTATCTCTAATGAGCTACTACTTTGCTAACCCTGGAAAGGATGAGGGGAAGGTCTATTTATAGTCTAAGTCGCAAAGGGGTAAATGGGGGAGAGATACAAGGCCAAAGGCCCGGCTGCGCACAGGCAGGGTCGGACGTCCGGTCGGCGTCAGACGTTCGGTCGCTCACGGGGGTCCGGTCGTCTGGAGGGCGTCGGACGTCCGTTGTTTTGCTTCGGGATGGGTGGCACCAGATTTCTGGTGAGCGTCGGACGTCCGGTGCATGGGACTTGTTGGACGTCCGGTCTTAGTCGGTCGTCCGGCGGCTTCTGGTCGTCCGGTCGCTCTAGACTTTGCAGCTCCTTGTTCTTCCGTCTTCTCTTCCATGCTTCCCTCGCGGATGGTGTAGGTATTCCTTGGCGCTTGCACTCCTCCTCGTCATCCGTGAAGTTCTGACAATACCTATGCATGCACACGAGAGGGGTGTCAAGTAGTATACCATCCTCGAAGGGGTCAAGTGAACACGTGTAAAGGAGAAGATTCACCTTTAGGTATGAGAAGTAGATGTCGCACGTGTCACTTGCCAAATGGACTATTGACATGGTGATGCCCGTAGGATGCTCCGCATCAGGGTTGTCCTTGTCGGTTGGACCGATGAACAATCTACAATGTAGTATTGCAGTTCGGTCTAGCCGAGAGGCAGAAGTCGGTGAGACCGAGTTCAATACATAGGAAAGTTTTTGTCATGTCAGCTCACTAGGCAAATAAGATCTCACAAAGATTTGCAGGGAATTAACTGAAAGATTTGCAATGAAGTGGATGTAGGGAATGCAGAACATAAGAGAGAAAAAGAAAAGAAATCTAGATGAAGTGAAAGGTAAACATGCTAGGCACAAATGCAATAACTCAAGGAAACACTAGAGAACTTCATCTAGAGAGGGTCGGCGACAAAGGCACCTATGTTAGAGTATATTGACTGAGGAGTCAGGTGAGGACATTGATCGTAGGTCATACTCATCGTTTGAGCTCAAAATGGGGTTACCATTTTTCATCTAAGCATTTTCATGTATTCACATCTTGTTGAGCTGCTTTGACCCATGGCTTGGGGTAAAGCTTCTCTAAGAAGAATGACATACCTTGGGTGGTGGTGTTGATCTTGTAGTTGAACTTGTGTAGGGTGCTCAAGGCTGATGTAGGTCATCAAGAGTTGGGAGCACCACTTGTAGTTTGAGTTCATCTATCTACATGGGTTAGTCTTGCAAGGAAGAGCATTTGTGTATCCAAAGTGACAATCATGAAATTTGATACCAAATGAAATTTGATATATAGAAATTGTCAAAGGATATGTTGAAGGGTTTCATGCTTCCTTGTCTTCAACCACCATATTGTAGAGACTTGGTGATGTAGAGATTGCTCAACATGTGAGTGAGTTGCAATCTCATAGATTTGGATTCATCCAAGTACCTACAAGGGTTAGATAACATGCAAGGGTACAAGTATAGATCCAAGAAATATGATCATCATCATAAGAGAAATATCAAGGATTAGTCAAAGGCTCATGCCTTGCATGTATCCAAATGGAGTTTCTATTCCAAGTTAGAAGCATCAGTGATATTCAATTCACCTCTCAAACGGCAAAATACTTTCTCATCAAGCGGTTTGGTGAATATATCTGCCAATCGCTTATTGGTCCAAACATGATTAAGATCAATGTCCCCTTTAGCAACATGATCTCAAATGAAATGATGACGAACTTCAATATGCTTAGTTCGAGAATATTGCATAGGATTGTGAGCAATATTAATAGCACTTTCATTATCACAAAGCAATGGAACATGTTTCACATATATCCCATAATCTTTAAGAGTTTGGGTCATCCAAAGTAATTGAGCGCAACATGAACCAGCGGCAATGTATTCTGCTTCGGCGGTGGATAAGGATACCGAGTTTTGTTTCTTGGAGGACCAAGACACAAGAGATCTACCAAGAAATTGACAAGTAGCCGAAGTGGACTTTCTATCAACCTTGTCTCCGGCATAGTCCAAACCGGAGTAGCCAATAAGATCAAAAGAGGACCTCTTAGGATACCAAATGCCAAAGTTTGGTGTATGAATTAGGTATCTCACTATCCTTTTCACAACCTTAAAATGACATTCCATAGGGGCCGCTTGATATCGTGCACACATGCACACACTTAGCATAATATCAGGACGGGAGGCACATATATATAACAATGAACCAATCATAGAGCGGTAAACCTTTTGGACAACCGGTTTGCCATCATTAGTCAAGTCAAGATGTCCACTAGTAGGCATGGGTGTTTTCATACCTTTGCTTTCTTGCATGTTGACCTTTTTGAATAAGTCCTTGGTATACTTTGTTTGGGAAACAAAGGTACCCTCCTTAGTTTGCTTGATTTGCAAACCAAGAAAGAACTTGAGTTCACTCATCATAGGCATCTCAAACTTCTCCGACATTAGTTCCAAACTTTTCACTAAAACGAGGGTAAGTCGAACCAAATATGATATAATCAATATAAATTTGGCACACAAATAATTCACCATTAACCCTTTTAGTAAAGAGAGTAGAATCAATTTTTCCAATCTCAAAGCCGTTTTCAATAAGGAACTTGGTCAAGCATTTATACCACGCTCTAGGAGCTTGTTTAAGACCATAAAGAGCTTTGTGAAGTTTGTAAACATGGTCGGGTTTCTTAGGATTAACAAAGCCAAGAAGTTTTTTAACATAAACTTCCTCCTCAATTTCACCATTTAGAAAAGCACTTTTAATGCCCATTTGATACAATGTGATATCATGATGATTGGCATAAGCATGTAAGATGCGTATGGACTCAAGTCTAGCAATGGGGGCATATGTCTCACCGTAGTCCATACCTTCGACTTGAGTTTAGCCTTGAGCAACGAGACATGCCTTGTTGCGAACAACTTGTCCATCTTCATCTTTCTTATTCCGAAACACCCTTTTGGTACCAATGACATTTTGGTTGGTGTTCAGCTTTTCTACCAATGTCCACACTTGGTTCCTTTCGAAGTTGTGTAGCTCTTCATGCATAGCATTCACCCAGTCCGGATCATCAAGCGCTTCTTCAACCTTCATAGGTTTAATACTAGAGATGAATGAATAATGTTCACAGAAATTAGCCAAACGAGTTTTAGAGCGAGTAATTCTCCCGGTTTGGATATCGTCAAAGATTTATTCGACGGGATGGTCTCTTGAAATGTGAGTGCTTTTGTTTGGGTCGGGGTGGAACATCTTCTTCATCATCTTGTTCTTCCTCTTGGCCTTCTTCGTCGTTGGTGTTGTTGTTCCCTTGTGGAGGTGGAGAAGGAGGTTGATGAGGTTCATCTTGGTGTACTTCCTTGTTTTCTTCATCTATGCGTGTCCCACTTGTGGATGCCTCCAAGTCAACGCATGGTTCACCTTGTCATGAGGTAGAAGCTTCCACTTGGACGGACGAGGTACTCTCCTTCACCTCCGTTGGATGGATCTTTCCAATAGACAAGTCTTGGATTGCTTCCGAAGGGTCTTTATCTCCTACATCAATTGGCAATTGCTCTATTTGTGAGCCATTAGATTCATCAAACTTCACATCTACCGTCTCTTCAACCTTTTGGGTGAAATTGTTGTAGACACGGTAAGTGTGAGAGTTTGAGCCATAAACGAGTAGGAAACCCTCATGAGATTTAGGAGCAAATTTAGAACAACAATGCTTATCAAGAATATAACACTTTGAGCCAAATACTCGAAAGTATCCAACTTGGGGTTTGTTACTGGTGAGAAGCTCGTATGTCGTCTTGCCGAGTAGCTTGTGAAGATATAGACGATTTGTTGCATGACAAGCTGTCTCAACCGCTTCCACCCAAAAATGTTTTGGCGTCTTGTACTCATCAAGCATCATTCTCGCCATCTCAATAAGAGTTCGGTTCTTTCTATCAACAACTCCATTTTGTTGAGGCGTGTACATAGCCACTCATGTGAAATCCCTTCTTCATCAAGAAAGGTGTCCACATTTACGTTCTTGAACTCCGTTCCGTTATCGTTGCGAACCTTCTTGATCTTCACTTCAAATTGATTTTGGGCCTTCCTAGCGAAGATCTTGAAGATCTTTTGGACATGCGATTTCTCATCAAGAAAGAACACCCGCGTAAATCTTGAAAAATCATCGACTATGACTAAACCAAACGAATTTCCACCGAGACTTCTACATGTGTTTGGACCAAAAAGATCCATATAAAGCAGCTCGAGCGGTCTTCTCGTGGTCATGATGTTCTTCACGGGGTGGCTTCCTCCAACCTGTTTTCCTGCTTGACAAGCACTGCACAATCTATCCTTGTCAAATATAACATATTTCAGTCTAAGGATATGATCACCTTTAATAATCTTATCAAGATTTCGCATGCCCACATGACCTAACCTTCTATGCCACAACCAACCTTTAGAAGATTTAGCAATTAAGCAAGTTCTAGGTTGAGCCTTTTTGGTGAAACCAACAATGTATAGGTCACCTCTATGTATACCGGTAAAGACCATTTTATGATTATCTCTTTGAAATACTTGGCAATCTACTTCAGTAAATAGGATATTGAAACCGAAGTCAGCTAGTCTAGATATGCAAAGTAAATTTTAGCCAAGAGATTCAACGAGCATAACATTTTGGATGGAGCTATCATGTGAGATGGCCACCTTACCAAGGCCAACCACCTTACCCTTTGAGTTATCACCAAAAGTGACATATTTTCGAGGGCCGTTGTTTTCAGCAAGCTCACAAAACATATCCTTGTCTCTAGTCATGTGATTGGTACACCCACTATCAAGAAACCATTCCTTTCCTCCAGCTATGTAACCACGAAGATTAGCCGTAAGACCAAAGTGTCTCATAGACTCATCGAGATCAAATTCACTATCATCATCCTCATCATAGTATCCATGTCCAACTTTGTCTTGTGATTGATCATCACCTAGAGAGAGTGATTCATTAGATTTATGATCATCACAATGTTCATCTTTATGAATTGCGATGACTTCCGAGATGATATTACTAATGATTCCAACATCTCCTTTGGCACGCATAAGGTCACGAAGCTCAAATAAACAATCACCAAACTTAGGATCATTGGGATTCATCTTACTTAAAGCAATTGACTTTTGAAGAATCACATCTAGATTTTTCAAGGAATAGTTTGGGAATCGTTCCTCAAGAAATCTCCATATGTGTAAGCACAATCAAGAGTAGGCAAGCAGACAATTAAATTTCTAGGCAATCCTCTAATGATATGATTGATAGTTCTAAGATAGCGGGTCATCTCAAGAGACTCAACAGGGGTAGGATGCAAGAGGTCAACAAGGGGTGCACACAGGCTAGTAATGTACTTGTTCAAAAGATATTCATTGAAAATCTCAAGCATCTCATTTTTTCCAAGCATTAAAGAACTCCCCATCAAGTATAGGTACTCTACGTCTAACACTCCCCATCGTAGGCTCATCCATCTTTCTCCAGTGGCGATTAAACCAAAGTAATGGGGACCAATGCTCTGATACCAATTGAAAGGGTCGAGAGGAGGTGTCTAGAGGGGGTGATTAGACCCGCAACAAAGAAAAGTAGCAGCTTTAAGTTCTTTAAGTTAAGGTGGAGTTTTAGCACAAGTTTAAACATTCACAATACATTTCAAGCAATCATTGCAAGACTATATGAGAAGTGGAAAGTGAAGCATGCAAATTGCAAGAAAGTAAAGGGATGGGATTGGAGTGTGCAAACTCAATTGGAGATACTGAGATTTTTGGTGTGGTTCTGATAGGTGGTGCTATCGTACATCCACATTGGTGGAGACTTCAACCCATGAAGGGTAACGGTTGTGCGAGTCCATGGAGGGCTCCACCCACGAAGGGTCCACGAAGAAGCAACCTTGTCTATCCTACCATGGCCATCACCCACGAAGGACTTCCCTCACTTGGGTAGATCTTCATGAAGTAGGCGATCTCCTTGCCCTTACAAACTCCTTGGCTCAACTCCACAATCTTGACGGAGACTTCCAATCGACACCTAACCAATCTAGGTGACACCACTCTCCAAAAGGTAATAGATGGTGTGTTGATGATGAACTCCTTGCTCTTGTGCTTCAAATGATAGTCTCCCCAACACTGAACTCTCTCTCACATATTTGGATATGGTGGAAAGATGATTTGAGTGGAAAGCAACTTGGGAAGGCTAGAGATCAAGATTCTTGTGGTTGGATTGGAATGTCTTGGTCTCAACACATGAGTAGGTGGTTCTCTATCAGAAAATGAATGCTGGAAGTGTAGGCACGTTGTGATGGCTCTCTCTAAGAAGGAGAAGGGGGTGGAGGGGTATTTATAGCCTCCACACAAAATCTAACTGTTACACGCAATTTACCAAACTCGGTGGGACCAAATAGTGAAACTCGGTGAGACTGACCTGGTTCAAAATATGAACGTTAGGCTTTTCGGTGGGACCGATATGATCAACTTGGTGGGACCGGTGTGCTAGGGTTAGGGTAAAACCTAAACTCAGTTTGACCGATTACACAAACTCGGTGATAATGATTTTGGTAATGAGCAAACAGAGAGTTGGTTAAGCAAACTCGGTGGGACCGACTGCATATCTGGGTAAGATTGAAATAATTGCAACAGGCTACGGAGAGTTTGCAAGCCCATCTCAGTGAGACCGAGATCCCATCGGAGAGACCGAACTGATTAGGGTTTCTAGTAGTGGCTATGTTAAGTGAACTCGGTGGTGCCGGATAGATCAAATCGGTGGGGCCGAGTTTGACTTTAGATTTAGGACATATTTGGAATTGAGAAAGTGGTTGAGGGATTTGGAGCATATCACTAAGCACTTTGAGCAAGTAGACCATTAGGCAACACCTCATCCCCTTTTAATAGTATTGGCTTTTCCTATGGACTTAATGTTATCTTGAATCACTAAAATGAAAATGTAGAGTCTTGAGTTTTTGCCAATATGTGTCCTTAGCATCTTGAAGGGGTTCCACATCCTGTTGTCCATGCCATGCCTTTGTTGAACTTTCTGAAATATACTAGATAAAAATATTAGTCCAACAAGAGATATGTTGACATTAATTACCTAAATCACCCAGGGAGCGCTTGTGCTTCAACCGCGTGTGCGATACGTAGAACGAGTCGAGATGTGGTGAGTCGAGCCGGTTGGCTGGCTTTGGATGAACAGTTCCCAGGTGGGGGTTGGATGAAGAGGACCCCGCGTGGTTTCCACTGGATGAACAGGACCCCAAGGAGGCCGCCACACCCCAGCCGGTTGGGGGTGGATGAACAAAACACCATGGAGGTTGGATGAACAGTAGATGGTGAAGGCTGGATGAACAGTAGCTGGTGGAGGAAGGAGGAAGCCGCGGGGGATGAACAGTTGTAGGTGGAGGCTGTGGAGGAAGTCGACGGTGGATGAATAGTACAAGGTGGGGGCTGGAGGAAGTCGACGGTGGATGAACTGTTTCCCATGGAGGCTGAAGCGGGGCAGTAGATGGTGGATGAACAGTAGCCCGTGGAGTCCCATTTCGTGGTACGCCACACCCCTCCCGATGAACATGACCCCCATTGATGAGGATATCAATACCATTGTTACACCCACAGCCCCTGTTGCTATACATACTGGACCAATTACTAAAGCTCGCGCATGCCAATTGAATTATCAAGTACTTTGGTTTCTTGGTAACGATTCTAATGTTCATGAGAATATAATGCTTCCTAAATTGGATACATTTGTTTTGCTTACAAATGAAGGGCCTAGCTTGGACAAGAAAGATGAACCTTGGAGAAAGTTTAAGCATGGAGATGATGGCATGCGCAAGGGGAACAAGAACGAAGTTACAAGTGATGATTCCAGGACTTTGAAGCCACCATAATGAGTTCATGAAGCCTTGGACGAAATATACAATATGCCACTTCATAAATTTCGTCCAGAGGCTATTCTAGGTGCTGCGTCACCTTATTTTTGGGCCAGGCCCATGTAATTTCGAAATACTTGATTATAGGCTGTTTTTAGAGTCCGTATGTGTGGGGAAACAAGAGTTAGGGTTGGTTTCGGACCCCTCCTTCAAGGGCCATGAAATTCCCCCCTCTCTCCTCCATATATACAACTCTTAGGGCATCGTTTAGACTTTGGGTCTTATTTAGATTAAAGTTCGCCATAGCTACAACTTCGCGTACTTCATTTGTGTTCAACGACAAGACAAAGGTGTCACAGAACCCCACCTTGATCAATAAAGCTTTCCTCTTATATTCGCAATATCCAGATTGCAATCTCAGTTTCTTGCTTGTTCTTCGTTTGCCTACAGGAAACAGACCTTCGTGGTCAGGTTGATCATGCTCCGGCGTGGTCAATAACCTCTCGGAGTTGGTTTAGCGATTGCTAAGGCGCGACGTCCTCGCACGTTTGTAGTCGGATCGTCAAAGTCGACTTCCTCCAAAACGATAGCCACCATCTCATCGAAAGACGGGACACCTTTGCCTCTATCAAGTGGTATCAGATTTCCAGGTTGCTCAGTGAGATTTTACAGTTTTTCGTAGTTTAGATCGAGTCTGTTCTTCATACCTACAGTCCACGAAAAAGCCAAAAAAATTAGGGTTAGTTCGTCATATCCGAACTAGTATGAGCCTTTGCATAGTCCTTTCAGTATTTTGCTTTTTTGAATTTGCGGTTGCATCGTCGTGTCTAGTTGCTGGTCTTAGAGTCTAGTCTTTTAGGGTTCGAGTTCTGGTCATAAGTTGTCACGCCGCCGCCGCACCATCATCATCGTTCCTACCATATACCACCACCACGAATATATTCCTTACCGCTGCCATATACGTCCGCCTGTCCACCACCAATCCGAGTCCACATATACATCTTCCTATCCACCACAAATCCGAGTTCTTTTCATATTAGGTTTGTTTTCAAGATCCATCTAGTTTTTGTTTTGTGTTTCCTTGCCGTAGGAAAAAAAGAGTATGGAGACCCCCGGGCAGTTTTTAGGCCAAAATTCCGGCGACCAAAAATATTTTTTACCTATCCTATTTTTAGGTCCCACGGAGTGTTTTGAGACACTCACCATCATAGTGATTTTTTGTCGCACTTTTTCGTCGTCGCTGCCCTGATTTCCGAAAAAATAGTAAAAAAAATTCGTGCCCATCCTGTCAGTCTGATGAGGGAAGAGTTTTGAGACACTCGCCATTATAGTGATTTCTCGCAAAAAAAAGAGCGCCAAAAAACAGAGCAAAAAAAATTCCAGAGTGTGCTTTTCCCTTGTTTACGTGCAGCGCCGTGATTTTGTTAGTGTTCTAGGCTCGCGTCTCTAGCACGGTCTAGCTTAGGACCAGCATAGTACCGTCATTGAGCGTTTATTCAACTTTGCATCTCTGAATGGATTATTGCTAACTTGTAACGCCCTCGATGCGGCTATATCTCCCACGTGTCGAAGCACGACTTAGAGGCATAACCGCATTGAAAGCAATGTCGCAAGTGAGGTAATCTTCACACAACCCATGTAAAACATAAGGGAAAGAGATACATAGTTGGCTTACAATCGCCACTTCACACAATTAAATGAATAAAGCATTACATCATCCAGATACAATCAAGGTCCGGCTACGGAACCAAAATAAAAGAAGACTACCCCAAAAGCTACACAGATCCCCGATCGACCCCGACTGGGCTCCACTACTGATCAACTAGAACGAAACAACACAAAGGACAAGATCTTCATCGAGCTCCTCCTTGAGCTTGATAGCGTCATCTGCATGATTCAACGGCACCTGCAGACTGGTTTTGGAAGTATCTGTGAGCCACGGGGACTCAGCAATCTCTCACCCTCGCGATCAAGACTATTTAAGCTTATAGGTAAGGTAAAGGTATGAGGTGGAGCTGCAGCAAGCGACTAGCATATATGGTGGCTAACATATTCACAAAAGAGAGCGGGAAGAGAAGCAAAAGCACGGTCGAACAACTATGATCAAGAAGTGATCCTAAAATAACCTACGTCAAACATTACTCCAACACCGTGTTCACTTCCCGGACACCACCGGAAAAAGACCATCACGGTTACACACGCGCTTGATGTATTTTAATTGAGGTCAACTTCAGGTTTTCTACAACCGGATGTTAACAAATTCCCATCTGCCCATAACCGCAGGCATGGCTTTCGAAAGTTCAAATCCCAGCAGGGGTGTCCCAACTTAGCCCATCACAAGCTCTCATGGTCAAATAAGGATATTCCTTCTAGCGGGAAGACCCGATCAGACTCGGCATCCCGGTTACAAGACATCCTCGACAATGGTAAAACAAGTCCAGCAACACCGCCCGAATGTGCTGACAAATCCCGATAGGAGCTGCACATATCTCGTTCTCAGGGCACACTCAGATGAGCGCTCCATACAACTAAAACCAAACCTCGAGTTTCCCCGAGGGGGCGCTGCACAGGGCTCTAGTTTGGACCAACACTCAGAGGAGCACTGGCCCGGGGGGGGGGGGTAAAATAATGATGACCCTCAGGAGCGCGACTCCCAAGGGAAAAAGAGGCTAGGTGGCGAATGGTAAAACCAATGTTGGGCATTGCTGGAGGAGTTTTATTCAAGGCGAACTGTCAAGGGGTTCCCATTATAACCCAACCGCGTAAGGAACGCAAAATCTGGGAACATAACACTGATATGAAGGAAACTAGGGCGGCAAGAGTGGAACAGAACACCAGGCATAAGGCTGAGCCTTCCACCCTTTACCAAGTATATAGATGCATTAATTAAATAAGAGATATTGTGATATCCCAACAAAATATCCATGTTCCAAACATGGAACAAGCTCCAATCTTCACCTGCAACTAACAACGCTATAAGAGGGGCTGAGCAAAGCGGTAACATAGCCAAACAACGGTTTGCTAGGACAAGGTGGGCTAGAGGCTTGGCCTAACAATATGGGAGGCATGATAAGCAAGTGGTAGGTATCGCAGCATAGGCATGGCAAAAGAGCGAGCATCTAGCAAGCAAAGATAGAAGTGATTTTGAGGGTATGATCATCTTGCCTGAAATCCTGCAAGGAAGAAGAACGAGTCCATGAAGAAGACAAACGGACGTAGACGAACGGGTCCTCACAAACGCGATGTTATCGGAACCAACCCGAAGAAGCAAACACCGGAAAGAAGCACACAACATAGTAAACAACCAACACATGAACATGGTATGATATGCGGGATGCGGTATGCGACGCATATGCATGATTTGCAAGGGAATGAATGAACCTGGACTCAACTTGGGAATCCAAGAGTGCCACTGGAAAGGTGAGATGATTTTGGTTGAAATCGATATAAAGATCACCGGAATCGGATGCACGTTTTGAAAATGGCAAGCAAAACAAATATGGCACCGGTCTGCAATGATCGACAAGTAGTCATCTAAATGCAACAAGATAAATATGCTACAACACTCAAACATGACAACAAAATACATGGCAGGGATCCACTCATGATGCTTGACAAAAGATGAACACTGAGCTATAGCTAGATCATCCATTAACAGGTTCGAACAAGCATGGCAAAAGTGCAAATGATAACATGTTTCAGACTTGGTGAAATTAAGCACTTAACAAAAGTCCCTTAGTGACGTTGAGCCAAAAGGGATCAGAAAATACAATTGCAAGCATGTGAACATAGCAAAAACATGAACAGATTCAGACTTAGTGAAAAACTGGAGCATGGCAAAACAGTTAGCGAGTAGGCATGTTTACGAGCTCGATGCACTCACTACAGAGCATGGCATGACAAACTAAGCATACACACATCAAGAATACATGGCATAGAAGCTAGACATGGCAAGAACAACATCATAGCATGCATGGATCAATAGCAACATCCTCGGCAAAATCGCTAAACAAGTCAACAATCTGCCAGGATCACTTTATAGCAAAAGTAGAGCTCGACTGACTCAAGCTAGGGTGCTCCATAAATGCAAACAAAGACATGGATGGATAGATCACCACAATGTTAACAAATCATCCTTACTGATCATCCTCAAAAGAGGCACGGATCACTAGAAAACAACATGAACATATGGCATAACGACAAAAACAAAACAAGGACTTAGTGAAATTCTAAGTCCCTGAAATCAGCATTACCGATTACGCTACTTTGCAAGCTTGTGCTAGTCACCACAAATATCACAAAAATACATGGAATTCACCCCTGTAAAGATGGCATGGCATATAACAAAACACATGTAGAGCTCAGGATCATATCATGCACACATTAATCATGGAAAAATGACAAATAGCTATTTGATGAAACAAATCTGACAAATTCACCACATAGCCCTCTTCCAACAGCATTTCGGGCATCAGGATGAGCTCAAATGAAAATGATGCAATGAGATGAAATGATGTACTCTTCGAGAAGAACATGTATGCAAATGAAATGCACATGATGACATGATATGAGATGCATGACACGCAAGCAATGACAAGGCAACAACAGCGAATAACTGCAGGACACCTGGCACATCGGTCCTGGGGCGCTACACTAACCATTTTTGCTACAATATTATGAGCCTTCCCAGCTCCACATACATCTACGCCGTGCGTTTGACTCTCCCTGGTAATCGCTCTATCCAAGCTTTGAAAGTTTTGACTACGACGGTTGCCGATCACCGCCTCCTGCTAGGTAAGAACTGGTAAGAATTTGAGATTTGCTTGACGAATTTGTGACACCCACCATGATGCAGAGCATCCCACGTTCATCCCCATGTACACTCCGACTACTCTCCAAGCCCCAAGGATACTTAAGATGAGACCTCGACTATACACCATTGGACACAAGGTGAACTCGCTCCTCTCCAAACTTTCACTTTCTACATGTGAGACATGGCTACTACCTCCAACATGTGTGCTATGCATGATCAGGTACGTAGAGGATAGCCACGGAGCCACCACATCCAACGGACGAGCTAGCGAGGACGCCAAGTACAAGGACCAAGAGAAGAAGCTCTAGCCACCAGATGACCGGTCGGGACCGGACGTCCGACGCCTGAAGACCCACTGGACGACCGGCCCGGACCGGACGACTCGTGATCCTGCACCCGAGCCAAATGAGCGGACGCCCGACAAGTCCCGGATGTCTGACACACTCCATCGTCCGGACGTCCGACCGCCCCCAGAAATCCGGCGCCACCTCAACCGAGCCGAAACGCCGGACGTCCAACAAGTACCGGACGACCGGACGCTCGCGAGCCACCGGACGTCCGGTACCTGTCGGACAACCGGCGCCTGTCTGTGCATAGAGATCTAGCCCGAGGCCCATGTATCCCCCACTTACCCCTTCGTGTCCTTAGACTATATATACTCTTCCACCTCCTCCTAGTTAGGGTTAGCATTGATTTAGCTCATTTTGAGAGATAGAGCTACGCTCATCCACATCGAATCTACTCCTCGTGAGAGACCGCGGCCTCTTCAGAGAAGATCCCTTTGGATTCAAGACCCCTCTTTAGGGAAGAACATCAAGACCTCCTCACGGAGAAGACCGCTACCCTTGTATCATCCTTGGTTGATTGTGTACCGTGAGAACCCTATGTATTCAAGGATCTAGCGCATGTGTAACTTGTTCTTGTTGGTTTAGTGTTTCTCTTGTGTTTCGCTTGTGTATTTCCTCGTTTCCCTCATCGCGTTCTTCGTGTTCTTCGCGGGATCCTCTCCTATCATGAAAGATCGGCCCCAAGGGTTCCTACCCTACATCACCTTGGTATCATGAGTCACGTTGATCATGATTTCGGAGCCCCCCTCGTTGTTTTCTAGCCTAATTTTGTTGTGTTCTTCCCCAATTTCGAAAATCCCCACCAAAAAGAGCCCCAATTTTTTTTGATTTGTTGGTTTGAGGAAGTTTTGTTGATTTTGATCCATCGATTTGCTTGGTTTCAAGTGGATCTAGCATATACCCAAGTTTCCCCAAGTTTCATCCACGAAATCTCATCAATTTTGACCCCAAAATCTCCATTTTTCTCCCAAAATCGCGCCTCGGATCTAAAATTTTGCGTTAACCTCGACCCACCGGACGACCGGCCTTTCACAGACATCCTGAGCCCCTGGAACGACCGGACGTCTGACCTTTTCTGGACGACCGGAACCCCTAACCCGAGCCAAATTTATGGATTTCTGAGCCCGCCCGGACATCCGGCCCCCGGACATCCGACCTTGTCCGGACGTCCGTAACCTGTAGTTTCATGTTTCAGCTGATTTTTGTTTCGGCCATAACTAATTCATCTGGAGTCTGATTTTCGCGTTCTTTAGCTCGTTGAAAAGATCTTGACATCCCCCTTCCAAAAAATACCACCAAAACCATTTGACTCCATTAAATTTTGGAATTTTGCATCTTTGCCTAGGGCTTCCAGCACATCCTCCGCTACACCACCACCGACTTCCGCAACCTAACCCTTTGTTTTCCATATCGCATTAGTGGTTGCTTGAGGAGTGATTTGAGTCTCCTAAGGTGTATAGGCTACTTAGGACGGTTGCTTCTTCATCGACCACCACCACCACCATAACTTCCGCATAGGCTTGCCCACCATACACTTCCGCCAACCCAATATAACCCAATTTTGTTTGTGTTGTGAGTTGGTCTCCTAAGGTGTTTCGGCTACTTAGGGACCGTGCTTCCAACTCCGACACCATATATAGTCCATCACCTTACCCTCCATTTCCGCATTGCGTAATCCACAACCCATCATTGCCATTCGCAATTCCATTGAGCTTCCACAAAACCACCACTGCTTTCCCGCTACCATCATTATGACATTTGACGTTTGAGATTTTGAGTTCGCGGTTTTTTCCATTTCCTAAGGTGTTTCGGCTACTTAGGGACGAGTCTCCATCATGTTGGTATCTCCATCAAGATCACCGCCACTCATCATCGCCAAGGACGGTGACCTCCATATCATCTTGGTATCGTGGTATCCCTCCATTGTATATTCCCTTGCCATTGCATTGATAACCCCTAGCCCATTTTGTGTCACTTGCCTTTAGAGACTAGCCATTTGAGTATTGCCGGCAACATTACTTGTGCACATTAGAGATCTACACCATACATTGCATACATACCATACCATATCGGTATCATCGTGGTATCATATCATCCTTTGTGCCACAAGTTTGTTCCCGCATATATACAATTGCTATCTTGGTTTGTGCATTGTGTAAAAGTGGCCATACAAAAAAAGAAGAATAAGCTTTTAAGCAAAAGAGAAAGAGCAAAGACGCTTGTAAGCAATAGCCATAGCATCATACCACATTGCATATAAGATCATCTTGGATCACCTTGTGAGAAACACCGGGAACCATACATACATAGCATACTTGGGATAGAAAGTTATCCATTTTGCATCTTATAGGTTGTGCACAAGTGTCGTATCCGCCTATTGAGCAATCGTGCTAGCGTCTCTCTTGAGTTGTGCAACACGAGCGTTTCCGTGGATTCCACATTTTGTGCTCACCCTTGGTTGCACGACCCCATTTATCTATCCGTATGTGTGTTTTCGTGTGCCACATATTGCTATTGGTCTACTTGTTTCACTTGTGAATTTGTGAATCTCTTTCAACATTATTGACTCTTGCTAACATTTTGCATCAAAAATTTTTGTGCCACTATCCTCACCGAGCTCCACCATAAGCCTTACTTGTGTAGGTGTGAGAAACCGGCAAGAATGGTACCAATTGTGCTATTTCCTTGTCGACATTGTAGCGATCATTGATCCACTTTGAACTTCGGTCAAGGTACATTTGGTATTCGTTCTTATCTTTCTTCCACTCATATTTGCTCGAGTATTGTGATGGATAGGCAAGGCATTTCATCTCCGGTCTTCCACAACTACGACGGCGTGAACAACTACATCACCAAAGCATCAATCTTCGATCTACAACGACAAATGCAAGGCGCACAATCAAGATTGCGACAGCGCATCCAGAACCTCTACATTGACATTCGTCACTCCGAAGCAAGGAAAAGGGACTACATTGACAACAAGATTTCTGCACAAAAGGATGAGCAAGATGCAAGGATGGAGGAGATTCGGACCTTGTTGATCAACCGTTCTTCCCCTTCATCATCCTCAAGGCGGCGACATTCAAGTCACAAGTCTTTGGAGCGCAAAAATTATGCAAGCACAAGTCATCCATGTCCACATCTCCATAGCGACCACCATCACAGTCGTGATCCACCTCGTCATGAAGGGCAAGTCATCTCCAAGCATCATGTGCACGACGACGATGACGAATCCATCGAGCTCAAGCACGACAATGGCACCATCATCATGAAGATACTCGACACGCGCCTACCTACAAGTCCCAACAAGCACTACTTCACGCCAAGTCCAAGCTTCATGAGAAAAAGAGAAGACCGCGAGACGAGCACCACCAAGATGGAGGTATGACTACCACCACCACTTCGGCATCTTCGCCAATTGTTCTCAAGGCATCTTCTCCTTCGGACGTACGACATCTTCGCCTACTTCCCATGAGTTCGCCTACATTGACATATTCAAGTACAAGGCGACCCCCTATGAGTGAGGGCAACACTTCCATCTTCGGAAGCCTCCTAAGGAAGATGGCCTAGCATGGGACATTCCCTTCGGTCATGGAGACGAGCTACGAGGTGCTACATCATATGGGCCTCCTACAACAAGACGGCAACAAGAAGGTCGAGCAAGGGCCATCCCCTTCGACCACGGCGACGAGCATGAACCTCGTCAACAACATGAAGACGGCGCCCATATTGGACTCATACTCCGAGTCAAGCTACGAGACCTGATGTAGGGTGGAACCCTAATCGGCCGATCTTTCACGAAAGGAGCGGATCCCGCGATGAACATGAAGGGGAAAACAAGGGAAATCACGAGGGGAAACACGAGAGAAACACTAAAACCAACAAGTATGATCACACATGTGATAGATCCTCGAAACACAAAGAGAAACAAGATCTGAATCCAGCAAAGGGCGATACATAGGGTAATCGGTTCTTCTCCATGAGGAGGTCTTGATGTCTTCTCCGTGAGGAGGTCTTGAATCCAAGGTGGATCTTCTCTGTAGAGGGGCCGCGGTCTCTCTCATGGAGTAGATCCTATATGGATGAGCGAAGCTCTATCTCTAACATGAGCTATCACAATGCTAACCCTAACTAGAAGGAGGTGGAGGAGTATATATAGTCTAAGCCACGAAGGGGTAAGTGGGAAAGGGATACATGGGCCTCTGGTCCGACTTTGCGCGCAGGCAGGCCGGATGTCCGGGGCACGGGCCGGATGTCCGGGCTGAAGTGGCAGTTCTAGTACTTCTTTGGATAGGGGATGCCGGATTTCCGGGAGGGATGCCGGATGTCCGGGCACACGGGCCAGATGTCCGGCCGCTGATGCTTCGGTCGTCTGTTGGTGCAGCTCCTTGGAGGCTGCACAGGCGTCGGATGTCCGGCCTCTGGCCTGGATGTCTGGCCGCTGCAGCTTCAACAGCTCCATCTTATTCCGTCGTCGCTTCCAGGCTTCCCTCGCGAATGGTGTAGTTGTTCCTTGGCGCTTGCACTCCTCCTCAACATCCGTGAAGCTCCGACAATACCTATGCATGCACACGGGAGAAGAGTCAAGTAGTATACCATCCTCGAAGGGGTCAAGTGAGCATGTGTAAAGGAGATGATTCACCTTTATGTATGTGAAGTAGATGTCGCACGTGTCACTTTCCAAACGGACTCTTGACATGGTGATGTCCATAGGATGATCCGCATCATCTCCCCTCCCTTGGGAAAGATCCGACCTCGGATCGAAAACCAAATCACCATGGGAAAGAGATGGCTTCGCCGTGTAGAAGTGGACGGTCACCAAGTACTTGTCATCTTGAAGCTCGAAATGGGCACTCTCGAATGTCGATTCCTTCAAAAGGAGTAAGGACACCAAACATTGGAAAAACAAATGTGGTTAGCGTTAGTGCAAAACCAAGCATTCAAGAGGTTATTCACCAAACAAGTGTCGTCATCATGCAAAGCATATGGTGTGACAAAGGATTGTGACATGGCATATAAGCACATAAATTGAGCACAAGCAAAGATATCATGGGGCAAGCATGTAAATGTGAGGTAGTGATGCAAATATGTGTAATAAGAGAATAAGCATGTACCTCAAAGTCATAGCAAGCATGGGCAAAGCGCTCAATGAAAGGTCTATGGTAGGCATAAGAAGCATTCACAACACAAAATAAAATGAAGTGTCTAAACACATGGGTCAAGTGTAAGACAATCCAAGCATAATGTGCATAGGGTTTAGTGAATATAGTGTGGCACTCAACACAATAGAAAGAGAAATTGTTCATCATGTGTGAGGCAATCAAGGAAAGCATGTAGCAATCAATGAGACATGGCATATGTGAAGTGATGACATTGTTGCAACCAAACATATGAGAGGAGCAAGTAATCCAAGAATTCGATGCAACACACAAGGCATATATGTCATGATGCAGGGAATGGTGAAAATGACCAAGTCGAAGCAAGATCTCTAACAAGTGTGCAATCAAGTAGTCCAAGATGAACTATAAGTCTCATGGTGCAAGCAACATAAGTAGTATGATCCGTGATATCCATGCGCAAGAAAGATGTCACCTTGTAGGCGCGTCCTTGTGCGTCCTTCACAATCCTGAAGTACAAGCAAGTGCGATGTAGAATCATCGTGGTAGAAGGTGGTTCGCTCTCAAGAGCTCGGATTGTCAACTCATGTGACCTGGAAGTTGACACGAAGTTCAAGTATCCTACACATGCACACAACAAAAGAAAGAACGTATGGCATGGTAGATAAACACATCATCCATCATGATGGTTCTCTTCTCTTGCACATAACCATTAGAAGCACAAGTGCATGAATAAATATGATGCAACAATGGCAATATTCATGGCACTAGGTATATGGTGCAAAGAGGTAACACAAGCATGCTTCATAAGGAATATGTCAAAATCTCCAAATATATGTGAGAATGCTATGGGTGCAAACTCATTATCAAGACTAAAGGCATTGTTGCACTCAATACATGTCAAATCATCTAGCATGAGGGAGGCAACATATGGAGAGATATGACAAGAAGCAATAACAATCATGTGCAAAGCATGTAGATGATTGTCATCAACCTCATGAAGTGAGCAAGTATGAATCATTGGTGATGCAACATAAGCAAGCATAATAATCAAGTCGTGCAAGGATGCAACATACTAGAGGAAATCATGGCAATCATTTCATGTGAGCAAATAATAGGCATAAGTAATGCACATGACATATATATCGCAAGCACGAACACAAAGCAAGATCATAGTATCATCATAGGTATGGGGCACAAAGCAAATATGGCAATGGCAAGAAATATCTCCACCAAGCTTGCAGATACACATACAAGTAGTAGAATCAATCATCATGTGTAATGCAAAGCATGGGTCATGAATGCATGGCAAAGGCATAGTAATGAGCATATCATGCAAAGTGAAAATGGCAAGATGGGCATATACTATATATAATGGACAATAACCCATAGCCAAGTGAGGGCCATGTAGAAGAATTGTGCGAAGTCTTTGCACGAATAGAGCGGTGGGAAAGACAATCCATGGGATCACAAGTCATCATTGCTCTCTAGAGCTTGTTTTGTCAACTCATGGAATTGTGAGGTTGACAAGTATTCGTGGGTACCTACACAAAATAGACACAAGCAAAAGAAATTGTGTGTGTGGCAAATGTACACATCATCCATCATTATGTGTATGTGCACGTGTGAGTTAGCACAAGGTAAGCATTGCTCAAAAAAATTGGATGCATGGTATAAGAACATGTCATCCATCATGAAAGAATAGTTATTGTGTATAACATGATGGGGATGCAAATTGATCATACAAGTATAAGGATCATGCAATGGATGGGAGTGATCAAAATCTCCTAAAATGTATGAGGAAACTATGGGGGTCTCCTCATGAGCAATATTGGAAACATCATATGGACAAAATGGGCAACATCCAAAACAATGCATATCCGAAGCTAGTTGGTCATGGCATATGCGATAAAGGATGCAAAGGGAGCATATCAATATCATCACAAGAAAAACAAATGCCAATAACCATGGGCTTGTGATCTATGCCATAAGTGCAAATTGGGTTAATCTTAATGGCATATGCATAGTGACTATGAAGAGATTGCAAATATGACATGTGGTCAATATCATGCATAGCATATGACAAGTCAAGGGGATTGGCAAACATGATGTGACTGAGAGAATTAGCACAAGAAATCCTATGTAACATGGCATCACAACTAATAGACTCCACATGGCAATCATCCTATTCATCATAAATGGGTAAATCATCGCATGGGGAAGTCACACTAGCATGGAGCATGGAAATAGGTTGATCAACATCATGCAAGCAATCAATGTCAAGAATGTCCACTAGTGGGACTAGAGCATCACCTTCACCTATGTTACCACTGTCGTTCCACTCATGTGGTGTAGGTGAGGTGGGAAAGACAAAATGGTGGTCATCTACATCTTGATGGAACCATGTGGAGGGTGCATCACATTCCACCATGGCCATCGTCTTGTCCAAAGGTAGGACAAAGTCGTCGAGAATCAGCGCGTCATCATATAAGGGACCTAGCACCAAATGAGAAGACACAATAGAGGTAGAGGTCAAGTCGTTAGTGTTGAAAGTGGCCTCACATGACCTATCAACTATCTCACTCTCTCTATGTGGTGGTTCACTCACTTCCTCAACATAGGTGCACTCAAACTCACATATGGTGGAGTCACTCATCTCACTCAAGTGGTGGGGGTTGTGTCTCTCCTCACATGTGAATTGTGGCAACACACATATGGGGCTAGTGGTGAAGTCACTCTCACTCTCAATATGGCGGCACAAGTCACTCAAGTCATCATACGTCGCCTTGGTCGAAGGGAAAATCCCATGCTCAACCATCTCGTTGTTGTCGCCATGGATGAAGGCCGAAGATGGCATATCATCACTCTCGCCTCCTAAGATGGAAACATCATCCTTGCTCGCCACCTTGTCGCTCGCCTCTAAAGCTTGTTCCTTGAGGTTCTCCGTAGTCGTACTTGTCGCCACATCATCTTGAAAAAGAGTCGAAGTAGACTCGACATCATCAATGCCACAAAGAGGGATGACGGTGAAGTCGGACTTGGGAGCATCGTCTTGGAGCTCGTGGGGCTTGGACATCTTGGTGGTACTAGCCTCATGCTCATTCTCATGGAGCTTGGTCGTCGCGAAGTGAGCTTGGGGTGGAGAAGCTTTGGCCTTCATGAGTTCTTGTTCCACCTTGAGAGCACCAATGTAGTTGTCGTCGAGGGACTTGTAGTTCCCGAGGAAGATTGTCTTGGAGATGTCGTTGTGTAGTCCCATCATGAAGTGGAACTTCATCGAAATGGGGTCATCCACGCCAGCTCGTCGCAAGGCTTTCTTCATCTCCTTGAAGTACTCGTCGATGGACTTGGATCCTTGGATGGTGTTCTCCAATTGGCATCGAAGTTGTTCCATGTAGGTTGGGGGCACGAACTCATGCCGCAAATCTCTCTTCGTCTTGGGCCAACTCATGTCGTAGTTCTCCAAAGGTGTGCGAAGCCACCATGTGGACACGTAGTCGTGGAAGTTCCTTGTGGCGCACTTCACTTGATCTTAGGGAGGAACTTGATGTAGCTTGAGGTAGTCGTCCATCAAACGCTCCCACTCGAGATACTCCTTGGGTTCTTGAGTCCCAAATAAAGGAATCGCGTGGTTGATGTCGAGGTCGTTGTAGCTCGTGGAAGTCGCGGACTTGAGCTTGGGGCGCTTCTCTTGAAGTGCTTGTGGGCGAAGATGCCGTATGTCCATAGGCAAAGATGCCTTGAAGTTTCTTGGCGAAGATGCCAAGGGAGATGGTGAAGTCGTTCAGCGGTTGTTGGTGTTGAGCTCTTGACCTTCACGTTCGTGGTGGTGATGGTGTCGATGCCGATGTGATCTTGCCGGAGATGGTAGCTCGGAGGCATGTGCTCTTGAGCGTCTTCTCGAAGATGAGGAAGACCGCTTGTAGGACTTGATGAGGGCTTTGATCTCCTCCATTTGAGCTTGCATCTTGGCGTCATTGGAGTTGTTCATGGCATCGAACTCGTCGTTGTTGTTGTAGACCGAAGATGAAATTCCTTGCCTATCCATCACAAGACTCGGGTAAATGTGAGTGGAGAAAGGAGAAGAACTATACCAAATGTACCTTGACTGATGTTGAAGATGGATGAAAGATCACTCAATGATGTAACAAGGAAATAGCACAATTGGTACTGATTTTGTCGATTTCTCACACCTACACAAGTATGGCTTATGGCGGAGCTCGGTGAGGATAGTGGCACAAAAATTTAATGCAAAATGTTAGTGTTTGTGTCAAAACCGGCGGATCTCGGGTAGGGGGTCCCGAACTGTGCGTCTAAGGAGGATGGTAATAGGAGGCAGGGGACACGATGTTTTACCCAGGTTCGGGCCCTCTTGATGGAGGTAAAGCCCTACATCCTGCTTGATTTATTCTTGATGATATGAGTATTACAAGAGTTGATCTACCACGAGATCGGAGAGGCTAAACCCTAGAAGCTAGCCTATGGTATGATTGTATGTTGTCCTGCGGACTAAAACCCTCTGATTTATATAGACATCAGAGAGGGTTAGGGTTACACAAGGTCGGTCACAAAGGAGGAGATATCCATATCCGTACTGCCTAGCTTGCCTTCCATGCCAAGTAGAGTCCCATCCGGACACGAGACGAAGTCTTCAATCTTGTATCTTCATAGTCCAACAATCCGGCCAAAGGATATAGTCCGGCTGTCCGGACACCCCCTAATCCAGGACTCCCTCAATAGCCCCTGAATCAGGCTTCAATGACGATGAGTCCGGCGTGCAGTGTTGTCTTCGGCATTGCAAGGCGGGTTCCTCCTCCGAACACATCACAGAAGAGTTTGAGTACCAAGATAGTGTCCGACCCTGCAAAATAAATTCCACATACCACCGTAGAGAGAATAATATTTCCACAAATCTTAATCTGTTGACACGCTTTGGCAACATGACATCAGGCCATGGCTCGGAGATTATTCGAACCGTTTTTCTTCAACCAACTCCACACATAACGCGAGGCGGTTTCTTGACACGTCTTGTCAAAGCAGAGATCGTGTTCCCCTAATTACGGGATTCTCATCAATACGGTCGTGGGTAACCCAACCGTGCCTAGGACTCCTAGATTTTAGGCAAGTCCCAAACGCCCACTAGGAGGACGCTTGATATTCACCCTCTTTATAAAGGGACAAGGCTTTTACTTTTTTCCCTCCCGTGCTCAATCGAATGCTTCCCCCGCCTCGAGTTCAAACACCCAAAGCCCAGGTCAGGTGCTTCGGACCTTCAATCATGTACGGATCTAGCCTTCAAGGCCGGTGGATGCCCTCCTCCGTTATGGAAGAGGATATCAAAAAGTTGAGGGAGGCCAGATACCTGACCGCCGAGGTTTCGCATCGGCTGCCTGCCTGAGGGTAGGTCGCCCCTACTCCCGAACCCAACGAGAACGTTGTGTTCATCTCCCACTTCCTCCGAGGTCTAAGCCTCACTCTGGATCCCTTCGTTAGGGGTTTGATGTTCTATTACGGGCTAGATTTCGACGATCTAGCCCCGGACTCCTTTCTCCACATCTCGGCATTTATTGTCGTATGTGAGGCCTTCCTCCGATTACCCCTCACTTCGGCCTGTGGCTCAAGATCTTTGACGTGAAGTCGAAGATGGTCGAGGGGCAGCATGTAGCGTGGGGAGGCGCATTAATAAGCAAGATCGCTGGAGCTCCATGGCCAAAGGGTTCCTTTCCAGAGGTGTCCGAACTATGGCAACGGGAGTGGTTTTACATCATAGCTCCCAGAAGTGCCAAGTGGGTGGCTGCCCCTGCTTTCCGCTCGGGCCCTCCACCAGAACTGATGTCATGGATTAGTAGAGGACTGAGCTGGGGTCTAGCCAAGGACGTGCCTATACCGCAGGGCCGCATTCAAGATCTCTTCGAAGGAGATTTCAGTCTGGTTACAGTGGTGCAAGTCATGCTGGTTCGTCGAGTCCAGCCTTGCAAACGATGGCCCCTCCGCATGTGGGAGTTCAACCCAGAAGGACCGCGCACCATTCAGAATTTCCTTGGCCTGATGCACAAGGAGATGTATAAATCATTCTTCGGACCCCAAATAGAGTGTCCGGATACTACCAAGGACGTGGGCCTGAGCAGCAACCGCACCGCCGACCGAGTAAGTAATCCTCTAGCCGAACACACCATCTTTCATTTATCATGACGTCATGCTGAGAAATCGCTCTTTTACCAGGACTAGCTAACAAAGGCGAAGATGATTCGGTGTTCGGCCCCCCTTCCTGAGGGTTTGGACAATCCGGTACTGGAAAAGATGCTCGAGCTAGCACCTTGCCCGGAGCCCTCAAAGGAAGATAAAGGGGGGAATAATGAGGGCGAAAGCAGGCCCCAACCGCTACCAATTCCAACCAAGGGAATAAGCTCCTCCGTGAAGGAGGATAACCAAGGGGAAGAATCTGACATTCTCTCGCTCCGGGGAAGGAAGAGGACTGCCTCTGAAGATCCGGAAACCAAGGCTTCCAAACGGGAGAAGAAGTCTCCACCAGAGGGTCCTGCCTAGGAGGTTGCTCTTGCCGCGCAAAGTCCGCGCGGGGATTAGCCCTCTAACGAGTCGTAAGTGATAAAAAAAATGCTTAATAGTAAAGATATTATACCTTACTTCCGAGGAAAATAACCGAAGCATTTATCTTGCAGTTCGGATCTTAGCCCTTCTCAACAGAGCTCGTCTTCAGGGGATCTTCTTCCGGAGATGATGGAGAGCGAAACGCCTCCCCCGGACTCCCCCGCTCAAGAAGCGAGCGACCTTGAGGTGTCGTCACGGAGGGCCTCCCCGGGTCCAGTGAGGCCAGAAGATAATCCTATGGTCACCCGAAGTCCCCAGTATCCGGCCCTTGAAGAGGACAAACAAAAGAGTCCGGCGCCGTCTGGTATGCGGTCGGACGCACTGAGGGATCTGCTGAAGCGAGCGACCATCTCGGAAGAACACTGTATGTTGATGGGCACGGTGATGGAAAGGCTTTCATCTGCCAAAAGCGGGTTGCATGACGCCTTTATGAGTCTACTAATGGGCTTTGAGGTACGTAAAATGATATACATTTGTGATAGTACCGCACATTTTTAGGTGTGCCCTGTGTAGGTTGTAGCCCCTGAGACTCTGGTTGTCGCCGAGAATGGCGGCAAACAGAGGATCGTAGTCCCAGGTAGTAACCATACCGCTTTTATGTGCAGGTGGTGGAAGCTCCGGTGGCTAGCCGGACTAATGAGTTTGCCGAACTAAAGCGGCAACTGGATGCGGCAGATGCCGACATCGAGCTTGTTAACAAGCAGCTTGACGAGGCATAGGGTAAGTGATGTTTTCTGGTGAATGTCACATAGGAAGAGAAGCTTGATGCCAGTATCTTTAATATGCTGTGACTGCAGATGGAGCTGCCACTGTGGAGACCCTTCGGGCCGAACTTGCCCGAGCCAAAGAACAAGCAAGGAGTAGTAATACGGCTGCTTTGAAGGCGGCCGAAGAGTTGAGAGCCGAGAAGGCCGCACATTGCAAGAGCAAAGAGAAAATGGTCAAGATGGCTGTAAAGTTAAAAGACACTGCCGACCGTTGGCAGTTCCTTCAAGAAGAAAACCGAGCGAAGGCGACGGACCTTGAATAGGCCACGATGGCAACTAAAGACACCCGCTCTGCTATGAGGGCAAAGAAGGAAGAGCTGCGTGAAGCTGGTGATATTGTGGCTGGGAAGCCCTTTTTGCTGCGGAGGAAGTTCAGAGATCCGCGGTATGCCCCTCTGGATCGGCTGTCGAGTTCGGCAGACGCATATCTGGATTTGACGGCGAGTGCTGTCGATGCGGCCGAATACTTCCGAGATCAAACAGATCGTGAAGTGGACAAGCTATTCTAGTCGCAGTTTAACGTTCCAAAGCGTCCGCTTCCACTAACTGATCATATTGCCGAATGGGCCGAACTCAATAGATTGTCCGGACTCCCCATGAGGTCCGTCGTAGATCATCTATGGCCGGAAAAGCCGAAGCCGAACAGCTATTTCGGCTTAGCGCAGCAGTTCCTTGGTGCGGTGCCACGCATGAATGCGATGAAGAGGTCGGCGTGCATAGAAGGCTCGCGGATGGCCCTTGCCCGTTTCAAAGCATAATGGGCGAAGATGGATGCTACCACTGTTGCGGCACAGGGTTCGACCATAGGCCGAGTGGCTGCCGAGCACTATTTTGAAGAAGTTCTTGAGGGTGCTCGTTTGATAGAGGCCCAGTGCTCAAAGAATATTATGTTTGAGTGACATGTATTCCCATTGTAAAAACAATGTTTTATTGAATTTATCAAGGCTATATTTATACTTGTGCCCGAAAGTATTGTGATGCCTCCTGTGCGGCCATTTATGTATACATGTATATAACCTGAAAGATTGCAGTCGTCGGCTTCAGTGCCCACGCATATAATGCGGGGGTGTTTGCAGAAGATGTGTATTCACACTTAATCCAACGTCTTGGTCCTAATAAGGAGGTGATAGCGCAGCGAACTAGGCAACCAGACTATAATGCTTTAACACTTTCACTTAGCCATAGGAGTTTGACAGTGGGGCTACTATATAGCCCCTGGTGGCTCCGCACTCTCCCGCATTCGAGGTGCATACATGCTTGGCCGGGAAATGGCCCTTCGTTAAGGCGGAGGAATTCTAAGATTCCGATAGGTCATCGAGTGGTTGACCAGTCTCGCGCTATATCATGACAGTCAGTTTTCGGCTTTCTGTACTGAGGTGCTCGTCCGGATGAACCAGGGCACAATCGCAGTAGTTCTCCTGGTGCCGCCTTAGCCAATAGAGCGGAACGTAAGGCAGCAAAACACAGGAGCCGGGCAAACCCAACATTTGACCAAAGACATGATTCGGAGCTGATGCATATAAGGCCAAACTCGCGAGGCCGAACACTCCCTAAGGTATTCGGTCTTTATGGTGTGAACTGGGCCTAAACAGTGGCCTTTGTAAGAAGCCCCTTGTGTCCAGGTACATGCATTATTCTGACGTGGCCACATGCCAAGACGTCAGCATCCTTCTCCATTGTACCAGGAATCTGAGGGATGTATCAATAAGAGACAGTAAAAAAGGTTGACGCAGGGTCTTAATTTAAAAAGAATCCTTGGAATGGGTCCCTGCTACACGTCTGCGCCTGTGTTTCCGTTGTGCCGTATCCTGGATGGGTGTAGCACGATGGTCATCTGTAAAAGAGAGGAACTTAGGTGAAAAGTTGTCATGCAAAAAGGTAGGTTTAAAGAAACCATGTACAATTCAAGATGAGTAAAAATTGCCACTTTTCTGCGCGTGTTGAGCCCCTTGTATTTGTAATAGGGGTGTGGCCATCAAACCTATATTAATTACATATAGCTACACCGGAATCGTCTAACCGTGTCCGTAGTCTTAACGACCTATCGAATGCTTTAGTTGGTGAGGCTGTTTTAGTGTGCGGCTGCCAAGGCAGCCGTACTCTCTTCGGCGTGCAAGGATCGCTCAATATTTCCATTTACTGTAATGATGCCACGTGGACCGGGCATCTTAAGCGTGAGGGAAGCGTAATGCGGTATTGCGTTAAAGCGAGCGAAAGCTTCGCGTCCAAGTAGGGTTTGATAGCCACTTTGGAACGGAGCAATATGGAAGGTTAAATTTTCGCTACAGAAGTTGTCGGGGAAGCCGAATATAACCTCTAGTAGCAGGGAGCCCATGCAATGAGCCCCTGGGCCTGGCGTTACTCCTCTAAAGGTAGTATTGCTGTGGCAAATTTTCATTGGGTCTATCCCCATTTTGCGGATTGTGTCCTGATATATCAGGTTTAAGCTGCTGCCGCCGTTCATCAGGACTCGTGTGATGAGGTATCCGTCAATTATTGGGTCTAATACCAAGGCAGCCCATCCTGCGCGCTGGATACTTGCTGAGTAATCCCGATGGTCGAAAGTGATCGGTTGAGACAACCAGTGGCAGGACTCCGCGGTGATAGGCCCTTGGGCATATTTCTCTGGGAGTGCCACTTTGTTTCTCCCCTTGATCACGTGTAACACGTTTACTGTTTTGACTTCTGGTGGAAATTTCTTTTGTTCCCCAGTGTCTTGCTTGAGAGGCTCATCCTCGTCTTCACTTGGTGTATTCTCCCCCTTGTGTATGACGTTGAGCTTACCGGACTGCTTGAAGACCCAACATTCTCTGTGGGTATGATTTGCGGGTTTATCGGGGGTTCTATGGATCTGACATATTTGGTCCAGAATTTTGTTTAGGCTGGACAGTTCATCTCTGGCGCCTTTAGAGGGCAGCTTTTGCTGACCTGGCCGAGAGCTTCTGAATCCGGCGTTTACTGCCGTGCTCTTCGGGCTGTCTTCTTTATTCCGGCGCTTATTATTTTTGCTGCGTCGTGATTTCCTGTTTCCAACTCTAACTCTGGATGTACTTGGGTCGCTGGTGCTGCATCGGGCTAGCCAGCTGTCCTCCCCCGCGCAAAAGCAGGTCATGAGGCTTGTTAATGCTGCCATTGTTCTCCGCTTTTCTTGGCCGAGGTGTCTGGCAAGCCATTCATCTCGGATGCTGTGTTTAAAAGCTGCCAAGGCTTCGGCGTCCGGACAGTCGACTATTTGGTTCTTTTTAGTAAGAAACCTGTTCCAAAGCTTTTGGGCTGACTCTCTGGGCTGTTGAGTTATATGGCTTAAATCATCCGCATCCGGAGGTCGGACATAAGTCCCTTGAAAATTTGCCCGAAAAGCATCTTCAAGCTCTTCCCAGCTTCCAATGGAGCTTTCGGGGAGGCTTTTAAGCCAGTGTCGAGTTGGCCCTTTAAGTTTGAGGGGTAAATACTTAATGGCATGGAGATCATCTCCTTGAGCCATATGGATATGGAGGATATAGTCCTCAATCCAGACCCCAGGGTCTGTTGTTCCGTTGTATGCCTCTATGTTTATGGGTTTGAATCCCTCTGGAAATTCATGGTCCAGCACCTCGTCGGTGAAACATAGGGGGTGTGCGGCACCCCTGTATCTGGGTGTACCGCGTTGTTCGGATGTTTGTTGTGTTGCATCGTATGCTGGAGTGCTCTTGCCTGGTCCATAGATGGATCTGGTTGCGCCGTCCTTTTGATGCGAGCCCTCGCGTGGATCGCGTATTGGCTTATTGTCACACCCTGATTTTCATTCCACAACACTTAAGCTAATAAATCATGATAAAATGTCGTGTGACAAAAACTTTTGAGTATTTTGGACCTTGCCTTGATTGGATTTTGTTTGTTGTTTGCAAGTGCTCTAAAAATCAAATAAATCCTCCAACTCCTATACTTCATCTCCTTGCTCCAAACCCTCAAACCAATGATCATGCCATGTGTATAGGACATAAAAATAATTTCTTACGAAAATAATTTGGCCAAATAGTATTTTCAAAAATTAGTTTTCCAAAAACCCCTGAATTGAGGTTTGTACTGCAAGTACTTAATTCAGGGCAGTAAAAATCTTTCCAAAAATATATTTGACTCCTATTAGATATAGGACACCCAGAAACCACAAAAATATAATTTTAAAAGTTATTTTCCTATTTTATTTAGAGGCTTTTTCTTTAGGACAGAAATGTTCTTTAATAGGTTAAAATTATTTTAAAGCTTCAAAAATATTTGAGAAAAAATAGGGAAGCTCAGTGGACATATATTGTCCATATATATGAGTTTCAACACATGGTCATGATCAAAATATTGGACAAAACCCTCCAGAACTATTTGAGCTCATTTCAAATATTTGAAATATTTCTATAAGAAATATTCTCAAATAAATAAAGGAAAATTCTAGCAAGTCACATATTCATAATGTGATGATCTTGCAAAGTTTCATATCAATCAAAATAACTTTGGTTCACAAAAGTGCCCCAAAACCCTCTCTGTCCAGATCCAAGTTTGAACAACTCTACATTGCCAAGTGTGTCCTTTCGATCTGAATTTTTGTGGACATGTTCACTCAAATGATGACACTACACCAAGTGGTGCATCAAGGAGAATTGATTTGCATAAGTAAATCTTGGAAAGTCCATTTCTGTTGATTTCTAGGGTTTACAAAAGTTGCATTGGCAACTTTGCCCAAATGAACTCAATCTTGGTGGAACCTCTTATTTTCTCATGCCATTTGACCCTGTCAAGCCTCATAACAAGAGAAGTCCATTTGCTTGCCCAAACCTACATCAAACACCTTCTGGCAGAAACTTAAAATGCATGTTTTGTACATTTCCACAAATCTCCATGATCTCAACTTTTTCCCACATCCTCATCTGGTCCTCCTCTAACCCCCTGCATCTTTCCCTGCCCGAGGAGCCATGATTAAGGGGGGGTAGAACCCCATTTTTCTTCTCTGGACAGCCACTTTTCCCTCCCTTTCTCATCTCTCTCCCACTCCTGGCAAGTTACAGAGCATCCAAAGCCTCCCTCCCTCTTGTTTACTCTTCCTGCAGACGCCAGACACAAGTGGACGCGCGGGTGCGCACAAAAAGCCGCGGACACCAGCCATTTGCATGCTCTGGAGCGCCTGGCAGGGCGTTCGACCGTTGATGTCGCGTCCCTCGACCGCCTCGGGCCTCCCCCTCGCGCCAGTCGAGGTGCCTCGACGTCCGCAACACGCCACCGTGCAGGCCCCCTCGTCTCTCCCTCTCTCTCACCTCCTGCGGCGCGTGCCCAGAGCCGCCCGGCTCGGCCAATGCATGGCATCGAACGCGCGAGCACCAGAGCCTTGCCCCGCTCCTCCTCTCTCTTCCTGGTGACCCACTCAACTCCCACGGACGCTGTAGACAGCCCATCGCCCTCTCTCCTGGCCTCCCGAGCCGTTGCCGCGGCCACCCATGCGCCGCGTCCACGGTGAGCCGCTGGTCAGCTACTTAAGGCCACCCCGAGCCCCCTCTCTACTCCTTTGACCCTCTCACCCTCCCGTGCATCCCCTGGACCAACCCACTCCCCTCCTTGCGCCTTCCAACCCCATCCATGGCCGGAGCCGAGCCGCCGGCCGCCGCTTAAATTCATGGGCCTCGACCCCTCTCTCGTCCCCATGAACACACCCGCACCCTCTCATCACCACCGCCAACTCCCCCCGTGCTCCATCCCCTCCTCCTCATGCCTTCCTCGCCTTGCCGAACCTGCCGTCAGCCCCGGTCTGCCGCACCCGAAGCCCTCCTCTTTCTGGGCTCCCCCGTGGGCGTGCAGCACATGGACGGGTGCGCCATGGCGCGCTGAGTCCTCCGGTGTGCCGGGCGCGGCCGGAGGTGGCCCGTGCCGCTCGGGAGAGCGCCGGCGCCGCTTAGCCTCGCCTCCCCTGCCTCTGCTCTGTTTGAACGGGAGGTAGGAGATGGCCTGAGCACCGGGCCCCACTCGTCAGCGACCCGGTGAAACGCCCTCGATGCGGCTATATCTCCCACGTGTCGAAGCACAACTTAGAGGCATAACCGCATTGAAAGCAATGTCGCAAGTGAGGTAATCTTCAAACAACCCATGTAATACATAAGGGAAAAGGGATACATTGTTGGCTTACAATCGCCACTTCACACAATTTCATGAATAAAGCATTACAACAACCAAATACAATCAGGGCCCGACTACGGAGCCAAAATAAAAGAAGAACCCCAAATGCGACAAGGTCCCCGATCGACCCCAATTGGGCTCCACTACTGATCGACTAGAACGAAACAACATAAAGGACAAGATCTTCATCGAGCTCCTCCTTGAGCTTGGTTGTGTCACCAGCTCGGTTCAACGGCACCTGCAAGCTGGTTTGGAAGTATCTATGAGCCACAGGGACTCAGCAATCTCGCACCCTCGCGATCAAGACTATTTAAGCTTATGGGTAAGGTAAAGGTATGAGGTGGAGCTGCAGCAAGCGACTAGCATATATGGTGGCTAACATACGCAAAAGAGAGCGAGAAGAGAAAGCAAGGCACGGTCGACAAAATTATGATCAAGAAGTGATCCTAAAACAACCTACGTCAAGCATAACTCCAACACCGTGTTCACTTCCCGGACTCCACCGAGAAGAGACCATCACGGTAACACACTCAGTTGATTCATTTTAATTAAGTTAAGGTTTAAGTTGTCTACAACCGGACATTAACAAATTCCCATCTTCCCATAACCGCGGGCACGGCTTTCGAAAGTTTCAAATCCCTGCAAGGGTGTCCCAACTTAGCCCATCACAAGCTCTCACGGTCAACGAAGGAATAGACCTTCTAGCGGGAAGACCCGATCAGACTCGGAATCCCGGTTACAAGACATTTCGACAAGGTAAAACTAAACCAGCAACACCGCCCGAATGTGCTGACAAATCCCGATAGGAGCTGCACATATCTCTTTCTCAGGGCACACCGGATTGTCTAAACTTCCAGTAGGCCAGCCCAGAGTTGCCCCTGGTGGCCACCGGTGGCTGACAAGTTGGACCAACGCTCAGAGGAGCACTGGCCCGGGGGTTTAAAATAATGATGACCCTTGGGCGCGCGACCCCCAAGGGAAAAGAAAAGGCTGGGTGGCGAATGGTAAAACCAATGTTGGGCATTGCTGGAAGAGTTTTACTCAAGGCGAACTGTCAAGGGGTTCCCATTATTACCCAACCGCGTAAGGAACGCAAAGTCCGGGAACATAACACCGGTATGACGGAAACTAGGGCGGCAAGAGTGGAACAAAACACCAGGCATAAGGCCGAGCCTTCCACCCTTTACCAAGTATATAGATGCATTAATTAAATAAGATATATTGTGATATCCCAACAAGTAAAACATGTTCCAACAAGGAACAACATTTCCATGTTCCAACAAGGAACGACTTCAATCTTCACCTGCAACTAACAACGCTATAAGAGGGGCTGAGCAAAGCGGTAACATAGCCAAACAACGGTTTGCTAGGACAAGGTGGGTTAGAGGCTTGGTTCAACAATATAGGAGGCATGATAAGCAAGTGGTAGGTATCGCAGTATAGGCATAGCAAAAGAGCGAGCAACTAGCAAGCAAAGATAGAAGTGATTTCGAGGGTATGGTCATCTTGCCTGAGATCCCGCAAGGAAGAAGAATGAGTCTGTGAAGAAGACAAACGGACGGAGTCGAACGGTTCCTCACAAACACGACGTTATCGGAACCAACCCGAAGAAGCAAACACCGGAAAGAAGCACACAACATAGTAAACAACCAACACATGAACATGGTATGATATGCGAGATGCGGTATGCGATGCATATGCATGATTTGCAAGGGAATGCATGAACCTGGCCTCAACTTGGAAATCCATGTGTGCCACTGGAAAGGTGGGATGAAATCGCTTGAAAACAATATAAAGAACGCCGGAATCGGAGTTTTGGTTTGGAAATGGCAAGCAATTGAAATATGACACCGGTCTGCGATTTACAGCAAGTAGCCAACTAAATGCAACAAGATGAACATGCTACAGCACTCAAACATGACAATAAAATACATGGCAGGGATGCATTCATGATGCTTAACAAAAGATGAACACTGAGTTACGGCCAATTTGATGTCCTCATCACAATTCATCCATTAACAGGTTCAAACAAGCATGGCAAAAATGCAAACGGTAAACAGATCTCAGACTTAGTGAAATTAACACTTGTCTGGAATTTCAGATCAGGTAGCACACTTTGGAGCATGAAAACTATATGCTACAGGACCTGAACATGGCAAAGTAAAGCACGGCATGGAGCTACTCAAAGAGCTTAACAAAAGTCCCTTAGTGACCTTGAGCCAAAAGGGATCAGAAAATACAATTGCAAGCATGTGAACATGGCAAAAACATAATCAGTTCTCAGACTTAGCGAAAACTGGAGCATGCTAAAACAGATATCAAGTAGGCATGTTTACGAGCTCGATGCACTCACTACAGAGCAAAGCATGACAATCTAAGCATACGCCCATCAAGAATACACATTATACAAGCTAGACATGGCAAGAACAATAACATGGCATGCATGGATCAACTACAACATCCTCGGCAAAATCGCGAACAAGTAGACAATCTGCCCAGATTCACGAAATAGCAAAAGTAGAGCTCGATAGACTCAAGCTAGGGTGCTCCATAATTGCAAACAAAGACATGGATGGATAGAGCACTACAAGATTAACAATACATCCTTACTGATCATCCACAAAAGAGGCACGGATCACTAGGAAACAACATGAACATATGGCCATATGAGATAAACAGGTCAAGGACTTAGTGGAAATGCTAAGTCCCTGAAATCAGCATTACCAAGTGCCTCACTTTGCAAGCTTGTGCTAGTCACCACACACATCACAAAAATACATGGGTTGCACCTCTGGAAAGATGGCAAAACCCTTAACAAAACATATGAAGATCTCAGGGCATATCATGCATACAATAATCATGGCAAACATGACAAATATCTAAATGGAGCAGCAGATCTGACGAATAACTCAAGTAGCACTCTTCTAACAGCATTTCGGGCATCAAGATGAACTCAAATGAAAATGATGTAATGAGATGAAATGATGTACTCTCTGAGACGAACATTTTGATATGCTATATGCATGAATCGGAGCTACGGATGCAGAGGTACGACATGATGAACATGGGCATATGAAACGTGGAAATCTCGAGGACTTAGTGAAATTTCTCCTCCGCGAAAAGTCAACGCGGGACGGAGGGATCCGGGACGGCGCGGTGCAGATCTGAGGCGGGGTGTTTGGATGGGCGAGTGGGTGGATCTGATCCCACTCCCGGATCGGATCTGGCCGGTGCTCCGGCGAGGCGTGCTCTCCGGCGAGTTACACGGCGGCGAGGCGAGAGCCACGCGGCGGGGCGGCGGAGCCGCGCCGGCGGGAAGGGGCGGCGAGAGCTGGAGCCGGCGACGAGGGGATCTGGGTCCCGGATGGGCGGCGGCGCGCGGTGACCGACGCCGGCGATCCAGGCGGCGGAGCGGGGCGATGTCCGGCGACCGGAGCAGGCGAAAATGGCGGCGGGGCGATGGCGCGGGCGGCGCGCGCGGTGAGGAGGCGGCGGCCCGGTTGGCGACGGCGGGGGCCCGCCCTGGGTCGAACGGGCCTCAGTGGTGGCGGCGGCTGCTGTGCCACGTGGCGCAGCGCGATTGGCGCGGAGGCGGCGGAGGGTTTGTCCGGCCGGGTCCGGACATGTCCGGCGCGGCGCGAGGGAAAATTAGGGTTTCGTCCGCGAATTTGGAAGGGTTGCACATATTTATAGGTAGAGGGAGCTAGGAGAGTCCAAATGAGGTGCGGTTTTCGGCCACGCGATCGTGATCGAACGACCGAGATGATGGAGGAGGTTTAGGTGGGTTTTGGGACACTTTGGAAGGGTGTTGGGCTGCAACACACACGAGGCCTTTTCGGTCCCTCGGTTAACCGTTGGAGTATCAAACGAAGTCCAAATGGTACGAAACTTGACAGGCGGTCTACCGGTAGTAAACCAAGGCCGCTTGGCAAGACTCGGTCCAATCCGGAAATGTTTAATCCCCACACACGAAAGAAAGGTAGAAAGGACCACCGGAGGAGAACGGAACACCGGAATGCAAAACGGACAACGGGAAAAATGCTCGGATGCATGAGACGAACATGTATGCAAATGAAATGCACATGATGACATGATATGCAATGCATGACACGCAAGCAATGACAACACACCAACAGCGAATAACTGGAGGACACCTGGCACATCGGTCTCGGGGCGTTACACCCGATGGGCGGGCCCTGCCCATTTAAGTGGAGACGGGTCGGGAGTAAACCCGTCTGCCCCTCGTGAAGGCGTACTTGCGGGAAGCCGCTTTTGACGTCTCTCGAGCGCCGCGCGGCTAAGCCACTGGGCCAGCCCAGTGGCTATCCTGCGCCCTGTGCATGCTTTGGGTAACCCCTAAACCTTTTTTTCCTTTATTTCTTTTTTCAGTCAAATTCAAAAATCCATAAATAATCCAACAGAACTCCAAATTTGATGATTCAAATTTCTAGTGGTTTCTAAATTCATGCCCTACCTCATGGTGCTATTTGCACATTTTTACAGACAGAAATATTTCTTTCACAAATAATTATCAAATACCATTTTTCCATTTCTGTCATAAACTTTAGAAAATCACAGAGAGCTCAAAATTGATCCAAATGCCATGATTTAAATTCCTAGATGCTTCTAAGTTCATAACTTAGTTTATGAACATTTTTCTTAATACTTTCTGTACAACACAATATAATGAGCATTTCTTCATATTTTGTCAACTTTGCAAATTCATAGGAAAATCATTTGAACTCCAAATCCAGTGAAACCAACTCCTAGATGCATCTAAAATCATGATTTGTTAAATGGGTGCCTTTTCATTTTTCAAAAATATATTTCTGTACACTTCTTGCAAATCCATAAACCCCTTGATTCCATCATATTGATGAGATGTTCAGATATAGTCACTAATCCAATTCCAATGAAACAACCCTGGTTATTTTTCATATGACCACGGATGTCCTAGAAAAGTCAAATCCATATTTTTAGAGCACTTTATTTTCTGCCTTGTCGTGTTGCTTATTATGGTTGTTTTCGACGATAGTTGACAAAGTAGACGAAATGCTCAGAGTTGGACCAGAGATATTTGAAGACCTCGAAGACTTTGTTAAAACAGGCAAGCAGCTCTTTGACCATGTCTATGAAACCCTTTTTATGCATGTCATATAGCACTTTATTAGTGTTGCATCGGAATCATGATGAGATGGTAACCACTTTGACGGGTTGCCTCTATTACTTCCTCGTTGATACTTGCATTGTGCATGACCCTACCTCCTTATGAGGGTTATGCCGGTGGGAGTAGATAGGATGCTAAAGTAGTGCTACGCAAAAAGGGACGGGAATATGCATGGTGATGGAGACAAAGTATTTTCAAAAGACTTTTCGAAAACCCCCATCGGGTGCCACTTATGCCCGGGGGAGATGATGAGTTGGGTAACCACTTGATGACGAAGTGGTGTACCAAGGCAAGTGTGTATGTGTTGTTTTTCAAAACGGATTGGTTTAAGTTGCGACCGTTATTCCAACCTTACATGCGCAACCACTCTACCCTTGTATGGGAAAGGGCATTATTGATTACCTAGGCCGATACTAGCTTGGAGCCTGCATTACTAGTGACGGGAGAGTTGTTGGTGCGCTCTCTCGGGATGGGGTCGTGTCAGGTAGGGCGGCCATGAATGTTTTCACAGGGCACCGGATACACCATTGTGTCCCCTCTCGGATGATACGATCTCGAGTGAGTCTCGTATGATGTACATCGCGAGGATACAGAACAACGAGTGGACTCCATGTTAATGTCGTCTAGGGAAAGATAGTGATCGGGTGCTTACCCCGGGTACTTGAGGTACCGCGGGTCGTGGATGACACGGAAGTTCCCCGGATCTTGTGGGTAAAGTGTGCAACCTCTGAAGAGTGTAAAACTATTCGAATAGCCGTGTCCACGGTCAAGGGCAGCTGGGTAACCGCTCTTGGGCTACGTCCACATGTTTACAAACCAGTGTATGTGTTTGGATAAGTGGGAAGAAGTACTTGGGTCAAGTCAAAGGACTTGACATGATTGAATTGAGTTGGTGCCCACTCTATTTATGTTGATATCTGTAACCTGTCCTTATGGTTACATGAATTCTCCTGATGCATGTCTTACAAGTTGTTGAACATGTCATTGCACTCAAAACTAGCTTTCTGCAAAAATTTACCTATATCATGCATTGTTGTATCTTGAACCAAAACATGGGTTGCTTGCGAGTACATTCAAAGTACTCATTGGCTTGCCACTGGTTATTTTATTGGCCAGGCATGAAAGAACATGATATATTGAAGAGTACCTTGGTGACGAACATGCGAGCTAGGACGCTTCCCAGTCAGAATGCCTGTAGGGTTAAGGCAGATGGCATGGGTCCAAGTTGTTATTGAAGATTTCCGCTGCGATGATACACTCAAGTAAAATGGTATGTATGGATGTAAGACTCTTGTTATTCAGCTTCTGTGTGTTCAGTGAGCATTGATCTCTGGGATCACTGTACACGTGCATTCGGTGATCTCGACTTATGAGTCGGGGTCCCCACAGAGCTGGTATCAGAGCCATCCTGACTGTAGGAAGCCTTAGTTAGCATGGTCGTTAGTTAGGGTAAAACTATTTCCAAAACTATTACAAGTTTTCAAAACTATCTATACTTATCTTCCCTTCTAAGTTTTCTAAAAAACTAAGGTATATTTTCCCTATCGATCTCTTCCCCTTCAAAACCATTGCAACGGACGCTAGCACCCTCAAGCCCTGACCCCGGGATTCCTTGTAATCCTTGAAGGAGTACACCTTGCCAAACACTCACCCACCTCTTCTGAACACAAGTTTGGCGACACCACGAGAAGACGGTACCAATAGAAGATACCTTCTCAAGGAATGAGGACATCAAGACCTCGAAGATGGTGACACCCTCGACACTGCCCCAGGATGATGCAACCTTGGCCTACGAAGATCATGGCATAGGATATGGAAGATCATGATGTACATCGCTAATAGAGCAACCCTGTCCTTACCGTTGTTGTATCGGCAACCACAAGTGGATGAGAACCTCGCCATTAGGTCTGCCTCACTAGAGTGAGCAGGAAAACGGTTCTCTTCATCCCCCGCCCTTGGTGTCGATGTTATCATCAATGAAGCTGACATGTTGGACCTCTACTATGCCTTGTTAATGTCATTGCATAAAGGATTACCTACTTGGTACCATCGACACCTTAGAAGACAAGAAGGGATCATCATGATTAAGAAGACAACAGAAGACCAAGTCAATGCCTGCTACGAGGAGCCACCTTCACCCCATCACTTCACATGTGAGAAGTTGTTGAAGAATCTTGAGGCTCAACCCGGATTGTTTCATCGAACAACTACAAGAGATGTAGCAACACCTGAGGAAAACCCAAAAGACTGCATGAGGCACGGAGCAAAGCACGACTACTGAATCCAAGAACCCCTAGGGTAGGATGAGTCGTGTACCACCTATGCGCAGTCGAGTCCGTATGATGGTTCGAATAGAACCATGATTGTGTGTTGCTTGTTTTTATTTGTTTGTGTTTTGATATAAGTCGCACTCTTGCCCTAGGCAACAAGTACACGACTATATCACCTGCCTTATTTTGTTGGTTGTGTTTGGCCCTTCCGGCACTTGTTTGTTTGCACTTAGAATCCCCTTTTTGGCATTCCCCTCCGCTATGCTATTTTCCCTCTCATCTCTCTCCTCAACTGAAGACCGGCAAGATAAGGTACACCAAGGATTCTACTTCGACAACCAACTAGCACGGAAGAACTTTTCTATAGCCTCCTCGACCAAGTATAACCCCGTAGAGTTATGTTTAACCCCCCAGACTAGAAACCCATTCCTAGACCCTTCGAGACTTCACGAGATACCCCAGCTCGAGTCCTTAACCACGTACTTAACCCATAGAATTGCAAGAGAACTAGTTAAGCCTTCGCAACCTTGCACAACACTGGGTTCATTATGGAACTAGTGGACATAGTGGACGAGCACATTGTCATCTTATGATAGCACCAAAACTGGCAATGCCATTGGGAAGACCTATTTGAGGACATAGGAATAGAGGACAAATGACTTGATGAGTTTATATCAGTGACCTTGAGGAATTATCTGAGACTCTTTGGTGGATTATAAGGCTTTCATGTTGATAGATGAACTTGGTGGGATCATGTCAATACAGAAGCATAGCTTCATTACCCCTGAGTAAATTGGATTTATAGGACGATTACGATCGCAAGCTGAAACTCCTAGAAGAATAAGGTTTTGACTTAGCCAAGGGGACATTCATAGAAGATAGTTGGCATTACGGTATTGACTTGGGGGAAACATATAGGAATTCTTGTTGGACATGAGATTTGGATTTAAGTAGATCCTAGTTGAGTATAGATGTTGAGTAAGTCTGCATGGTTCGAAGTAAATTGGATTTAGATTAAAGGTCTCGATCATGATACCATGTTCTTGGTGGATGGTAAACTAGGAGATTGGATAAATTGTTGGAGTTGATTTAGGGATCTATATACGCCTGACCTTGGAGTTTACTTGACCATGATAATGGAAATTGGTGGAGTGACTATAGTAGGGGTAGCCCTTTCCAGCATTTGGGGATTGTATGACATAAGAAGACCATGTGGAGCACCATAGACATTGGATTGGTAGAATTAATGAATTATGTAGTTAATGGGCTTTTGGAGTTGATTCATAAGAAGGAAACAAGATCTTGGAGTGGCATACGATGTGTTTCCTTAGGGTAGAAATGCCTTAGACCTTGGAAGAGTAGGCTGAGCACTTGGATTGTCATGTTCAAGCTATTAGCTTGTATGTTCTACCCATGGATTTTTAGGGGTAGACATACATATGAGTTTGGGGATTGTAGACATATATGATCCTGTTAAACCTCCTCTCAGAAGTCCTGAGAATAATAATAGCATGAGTGATGATTGGAGCTGACCTACAAGAGTTGATGCTTTCGGTGGTATAAGGTTATTTGTTTAAAGGACTAGATAGAACAATTGGCATCTCAGGAACCGTGCTTAAGGATAAGGTGACAAACGTTCGCTCGCACACTAGAATCCCTGAAACCCTTAAGCCCTACCAAGCCACAACATGGTTGGGTCCTGACCTTGGGCCTTGAATCAGGGTCGAGAAGACCTTGGCCAATACTCAACCGTGACCACCACCAATGCCTCAGCCCACTCTATGTACCCCATATGCTTCATAGAGTACTTAGGCAAGTTAGTTATCATCTTTAATTGAGGACATGCGTGTCCACCTGAAGACGGAAGAAGAGTTGTTCAGCTCGTTAGGGAACATCTAAACACTGCCATGTCAAGGAGGAAGAACTATACCAACCACCATCGTCAAGAAGTGAACTTCCCCATCGAAGACTGCGTATCTGCAAACCACTCCTATTAAAGAAACCGAGCATTTCCATGTCAAAAGGAAGCTCACACCAAGATTTACAACCCCCTCTGAGATCGCTACGAAATGAAGAGAAGACGGTTACCAGCTGGAGTTACCACCTGAGTTACCACATGAGTTACCCACTTTGCACAACATGTTTCCACATGACACAACTCCGGAAGTGCTTTCGACTTCCTAACTAGCCCGATCTCTATGAGGGCATCGATCACCGAGCCATCGACCCCCAACCCAATCTAACCTACCGCAGGCCACCCATTAGCAACCTGGATCAAGAAGAACGTCATACGCGAAGCCACACCCTGAAGCACTCCAAGGATACAATGGAGCACTACACGGAAGCAGGAGCAACATGAGGATTTGAAGACTACCCCAGATCTAGGTTTCCGTACCCCTTTCCGCGCCTAGTCTGGGAATCTCGGAGACGAGATTCTTGTAAGGGGGGTAGGTCTGTCACACCCTGATTTTCATGCCACAACACTTAAGCTAATAAATCATGATAAAATGTGGTTTGACAAAAACTTTTGAGTATTTTGGACCTTGCCTTGATTGGATTTTGTCTGTTGTTTGCAAGTGCTCTAAAAATCAAGTAAATCCTCCAACTCCTATACTTCATCTCCTTGCTCCAGACCCATGAACCAATGATCATGCCATGTGTATAGGACATAAAAATAATTTCTTACAAAAATAATTTGGCCAAATAGTATTTTCAAAAATTAGTTTTCCAAAAACCCCTGAATTGAGGTTTGTACTGCAAGTACTTAATTCAGGGCAGTAAAAATCTTTCCAATAATATATTTGACTCCTATTAGATATAGGACACCCAGAAACCACAAAAATATAATTTTAAAAGTTATTTTCCTATTTTATTTAAAGGCTTTTTCTTTAGGCCAGAAATGGTCTTTAATAGGTTAAAATTATTTTAAAGCTTGAAAAATATTTGAGAAAAATCAGGGAAGCTCAGTGGACATATATTGTCCATATATATGAGTTTCAACACATGGTCATGATCAAAATATTGGACAAAACCCTCCAGAACTATTTGAGCTCATTTCAAATATTTGAAATATTTCTATAAGAAATATTTTCAAATAAATCCAGGAAAATTCTAGCAAGTCACATATTCATAATGTGATGATCTTGCAAAGTTTCATATCAATCAAAATAACTTTGGTTCACAAAAGTGCCCCAAAACCCTCTTTGTCCAGATCCAAGTTTGAACAACTCTACATTGCCAAGTGTGTCCTTTTGATCTGAATTTTTGTGGACATGTTCAAATCCTCAAATGATGACACTACACCAAGTGGTGCATCAAGGAGAATTGATTTGCATAAGTAAATCTTGGAAAGTCCATTTCTGTTGATTTCTAGGGTTTACAAAAGTTGCATTGGCAACTTTGCCCAAATGAACTCAATCTTGGTGGAACCTCTTATTTTCTCATGCCATTTGACCCTGTCAAGCCTCATGACAAGAGAAGTCCATTTGATTTCCCAAACCTACATCAAACACCTTCTGGCAAAAACTTAAAATGCATGTTTTGTACATTTCCACAAATCTCCATGATCTCAACTTTTTCCCACAACCTCATCTGGTCCTCCTCTAACCCCCTGCATCTTTCCCTGCCCGAGGAGCCATGATTAGGGGGGGGGTAGAACCCCATTTTTCTTCTCTGGACAGCCACTTTTCCTTCCCTTTCTCATCTCTCTCCCACTCCTGGCAAGTTACAGAGCATCCAAAGCCTCCCTCCCTCTTGTTTACTCTTCCTGCAGACGCCAGACACAAGTGGACGCGCGGGTGCGCACAAAAAGCCGCGGACACCAGCCATTTGCATGCTCTGGAGCGCCTGGCAGGGCGTTCGACCGTTGATGTCGCGTCCCTCGACCGCCTCGGGCCTCCCCCTCGCGCCAGTCGAGGTGCCTCGACGTCCGCAACACGCCACCGTGCAGGCCCCCTCGTCTCTCCCTCTCTCTCACCTCCTGCAGCGCGTGCCCAGGGCCGCCCGGCTCGGCCAATGCATGGCATCGAACGCGCGAGCACCAGAGCCTTGCCCCGCTCCTACTATCTCTTCCTGGCACCCCACTCAACTCCCACAGACGCCGTAGACAGCCCCTTGCCCTCTCTCCTGACCTCCCGAGTCGTTGCCGCGACCACCCGTGCGCCGCGTCCATGGTGAGCCACTGGTCAGCTACTTAAGGCCAACCCTGAGCCCCCTCTCTACTCCTTTGGCCCTCTCACCCTCCCGTGCATCCCCTGGACCAACCCACTCCCCTCCTCGCGCCTTCCAATCCCGTCCATGGCCGGAGCCGAGCCGCCGGCCGCCGCTTAAATTCATGGGCCTCGACCCCTCTCTCGTCCCCATGAACACACCCGCACCCTCTCATGACCACCTCCAACTCCCCCCGTGCTACATCCGCTCCTCCTCGTGCCTTCCTCGCCTTGCCGAACTCGCCGTCAGCCCCGGTCTGCCGCACCCGAAGCCCTCCTCTTTCTGGGCTCCCCCGTGGGCGTGCAACACATGGACGGGTGTGCCACGGCGCACTGAGTCCTCCGGTGTGCCGGGCGCGGCCGGAGGTGTCCCGTGCCGCCCGGGAGAGCGCCGGCGCTGCTTGGCCTCGCCTCCCCTGCCTATGCTCTGTTCGAGCGGGAGGTAGGAGACGGCCTAAGCACCGGGCCCCGCTCGTCAGCGACCCGGTGGGCGGGCCCTGCCCGTTTAAGTGGAGACGGGCCGGGAGTAAACCCGTTTCCCCCTCTTGAAGGCGTACTTGCGGGAAGCCACTTTTGACGTCGCCCGAGCGCCGCGCGGCTGAGCCACTGGGCCGACCCAGTGGCTATCCTGTGCCCTGTGCACGCTTTGGGTAAACCCTAAACCTTTTTTTCCTTTTTTCTTTTTCAGTCAAATTCAAAAATCCATAAATAATCCAACAGTGCTCCAAATTTGATGATTCAAATTTCTAGTGGTTTCTAAATTCATGCCCTACCTCATGGTGCTATTTGCACATTTTTATAGAAATATTTCTTTCACAAATAATTATCAAATACCATTTTTCCATTTATGTCATAAACTTTAGAAAATCACAGAGAGCTCAAAATTGATCCAAATGCCATGATTTAAATTCCTAGATGCCTCTAAGTTCATAACTTAGTTTATGAACATTTTTCTTAATACTTTCTGTACAACTCAATATAATGAGCCATTTCTTCATATTTGTCAACTTTGCAAATTCATAGGAAAATCATTTGAACTCCAAATCCAGTGAAACCAACTCCTAGATGCATCTAAAATCATGGTTTGTTAAATGGGTGCCTTTTTTCTCATTTTTCAAAAATATATTTCTGTACACTTCTTGCAAATCCATAAACCCCTTGATTCCATCATATTGAGATGTTCAGATATAGTCACTAATCCAATTCCAATGAAACAACCCTGGTTATTTTTCATATGACCACGGATGTCCTAGAAAAGTCAAATCCATATTTTTAGAGCACTTTATTTTCTGCCTTGTCGTGTTGCTTATTATGGTTGTTTTCGACGATAGTTGACGAAGTAGACGAAATGCTCGGAGTTGGACCAGAGATATTTGAAGACCTCAAAGACTTTGTTAAAACAGGCAAGCAGCCCTTTGACCATGTCTATGAAACCCTTTTTCTGCATGTCATATAGCACTTTATTAGTTTTGCATCGGAATCATGATGAGATGGTAACCACTTTGATTGGTTGCCTCTATTACTTCCTCGTTGATACTTGCATTGTGCATGACCCTACCTCCTTATGAGGGTTATGCTGGTGGGAGTAGATAGGATGCTAAAGTAGTTCTACGCAAAAAGGGACGGGAATATGCATGGTGATGGAGACAAAGTATTTTCAAAAGACTTTTCGAAAATCCCCATCGGGTGCCACTTATGCCCGGGGGAGATGATGAGTTGGGTAACCACTTGATGACGAAGTGGTGTACCGAGGCAAGTGTGTGTGTTCTTTTTCAAAACGGATTGGTTTAAGTTGCGACCGTTATTCCAACCTTACATGCGCAACCACTCTACCCTTGTATGGGAAAGGGCATTATTGATTACCTAGGCCGATACTAGCTTGGAGCCCGCATTACTAGTGACGGGAGAGTTGTTGGTGCGCTCTCTCGGGATGGGGTCGTGCCAGATAGGGCGGCCATGACTGTTTTCACAGGGCACCGGATACACCATTGTGTCCCCTCTCGGATGATACAATCTCGAGTGAGTCTCATATGATGTACATCGCGATGATACGGAACAACGAGTGGACTCCATGTTAGTGTCGTCTAGGGAAAGATAGTGATCGGGTGCTTACCCCGGGTACTTGAGGTACCGCGGGTCGTGGATGACACGGAAGTTCCCCGGATCTTGTGCGTAAAGTGTGCAACCTCTGAAGAGTGTAAAACTATTCGAATAGCCGTGTCCACGGTCAAGGACAGTTGGGTAACTGCTCTTGGGCTACGTCCACATGTTTACAAACTAGTGTATGTGTTTGGATAAGTGGGAAGAAGTACTTGGGTCAAGTTAAAGGACTTGACATGGTTGAATTGGGTTGGTGCCCACTCTATTTATGTTGATATCTGTAACCTGTCCTTATGGTTACTTGAATTCTCCTGATGCATGTCTTACAAGTTGTTGAACATGTCATTGCACTCAAAACTAGCTTTCTGCAAAAATTTACCTATATCATGCATTGTTGTATCTTGAACCAAAACATGGGTTGCTTGCGAGTACATTCAAAGTACTCATTGGCTTGCCACTGGTTATTTTATTGGCCAGGCATGAAAGAACATGATATATTGAAGAGTACCTTGGTGACGAACATGCGAGCTAGGACGCTTCCCAGTCAGAATGCCTGTAGGGTTAAGGCAGATGGCATGGGTCCAAGTTGTTATTGAAGATTTCCGCTGCGATGATACACTCAAGACTTGACCATAATGGTCCTGCTTGTGTAAAACGGTATGTATGGATGTAAGACTCTTGTTATTCAGCTTCTGTGTGTTCAGTGAGCATTGATTTCTAGGATCACTATACACGTGCATTCGGTGATCTCGACTTATGAGTCGGGGTCCCCACACTTATGTGCGGCGTTGTTTGCCGCTCTATGTTGGCCGTGAGGTCGTCTATCCGGGGGATCTAAGGCCTCCTCATCGAATTCAGGTAGCAACTTCAGCTTCAGGTAGCTCTTGGTGGGGCGATTACCGCCGTACTTCGCTGCTGTGTTGAGTACTTTACTCCATCTGATTCTGAGTGTGTCTTGCGCAACCTTGAGCCTTTGCTTCTGCTTTTTTAGACTCCTCGCGGTGGCAAAAAGCCTTTGATGGGCATTATGTTGCTCTGGGTGTCTGTCCGGTGTGATGTCGTTCGGACTATTATCTTTGACAGAGTCGGGTTGTTCGGTTTGATTCTCCATGTTGCCGTGGTCCGACGATGGTTCACCCTGCTCTAACGCTGGGTCTATATGATCGTTGTTTCTGCCGAGGCGGGACTTGGAGCGGCGCTTACGCTGCCGCTTTGACTGCTTCTCGAGGGGACAACCCTTCGTTGCGTCCTTCCGTTCCTTTTCGTCATTTTCTTTTGGTGTGTCCACCATGTATATGTCATATGATGAAGTGGGCGTCCAATGCCCTATGGGCAGTGGTTCCTGTTCGTCTCCTGCATCGTCGTCCATACCATCGATGTCTTCGGAGTCGAAGTCGAGCATGTCGGTTAAGTCATCGATAGTGGCTACTAAGTGGGTGGTGTGTGGGCGGCGAAGTTCTTCGTCATCCGCATCCTGATCTTGCCGGACATAGTTCGGCCAGGATCCTCCTGACAAGGAGAGAGACCTTAATGAGTTCAGTATGCCGCGAAGGGCGAGTGCTGAAAAATATCCACGGAGGTAAACTCCATGATCGGCGCCCAATCAGATTCGATAGGCACGTGCGGAAGCGGTTCGGAGTCCGTGGCCAGGGAAGGATCCGGCAGTTTGGCAACACGGCTCTCTTGAAGGCTAAGGTCGATATTCGGCTCGATCGCCGCTGAGGATACGGCCTCCGTGACGGGGTCTATCCACCCGTCCATGGATGGCGCAACTGGCTCCGAATTGAGGCTCGGAGCGGCTGCCGGTGCGATCTCCTGAATATGGTCCGAAGGTAGAGTTAAATCGTACTCATCATGACCGCGTGGCGCACAAGGCAGGGGCTCGAATCCGTCGAAGATCAAGTCTCCGCGGATATCGGCCGTGTAATTTAAGCTTCCAAACCTGACCTGATGGCCAGGGGCATAGCTTTCGATCTGTTCCAAATGGCCAAGCGAGTTGGCCCGCAGTGCGAAGCCGCCGAACACAAAGATCTGTCCGGGGAGAAAAGTCTCACCCTGGACTGCATCGCTATCGATGATAGAAGCAGCCATCAAGCCTAACAGCGATGACACAGAGGAACTCTCAATGAAAGCACCAATGTCGGTGTCAAAACCGGCGGATCTCGGGTAGGGGGTCCCGAGCTGTGCGTCTAAGGCGGATGGTAACAGGAGGCAGGGGACACGATGTTTTACCCAGGTTCGGGCCCTCTTGATGGAGGTAAAACCCTACGTCCTGCTTGATTTATTCTTGATGATATGAGTATTACAAGAGTTGATCTACCACGAGATCGGAGAAGCTAAACCCTAGAAGCTAGCCTATGGTATGATTGTATGTTGTCCTACGGACTAAAACCCTCTGATTTATATAGACACCCGAGAGGGTTAGGGTTACACAAGGTCAGTTACAAAGGAGGAGATATCCATATTCGTACTGCCTAGCTTGCCTTCCACGCCAAGTAGAGTCCCATCCGGATACGAGACGAAGTCTTCAATCTTGTATCTTCATAGTCCAACAATCCGGCCAAAGGATATAGTCCGGCTATCCAAAGACCCCCTAATCCAAGACTCCCTCAGTTAGCAAGAGTCAATAATGTTGAAAGAGATTCACAAATTTGCAAGTGAAACAAGTAGATCAATAGCAATGAATGGCACACGGAAACGCACACACGGATAGATAAACGGGGTCGTCCAACCAAGGAATGAGCTGAAAATATGGAATCCACGGAAAATGCTCTTGTTGCAAAACTCTAGAGAGACGCTAGCATGATTGCTCAATAGGCGGATACGACACTTGTGCACAACCTATAGGAGACAAAAATGCAACGACTTCTATCCCAAGTATGCTATGTATGATGTTCCGGTGGTATGATCCAAGATGATATTACATGCAATGTAGTATGATGCAATGGCACTTGCTTACAAGCTTGTTTGCTCTTTCTCTTTTGCTTAAAAGCTTATTTTTTTTTGTATGGCCACTTTGCGAAATGCACAAACCAAGATAGCTATTATGTATATGCGGGAACAAACTTGAGGCACACGAGATGGTATGATACCAATATGATATGGTATGTATGCAATGTATGGTGTAGATCACTAATGTGCATAAGTAACGTTGCCGGCAATACTCAAATGGCTATTCTCGATAGGCAAGTGACGCAAAATGGGCTAGGGGTTATTAATGCAATGGCCAGGGAATATACAATGGATGGATACCACGATACCGATATGATAAGGAGGTTACCGTCCGAGGCGATGATGAGTGGCGGTGACCTTGATGGAGATACCAAGATGATGGAGACTCTTCCCTAAGTAGCCGAAACAGCTTAGCAAACGGAAAAACTGCGAACTCAAAATCTCAAATGTCAAATGGTGGTAGCGGGATGCGGTGGTGGTTGCGGAATGGCAATGATGTGTTGTGGAGTACGCAATGTGGAAGTCGAGGGTAAGGTGGTGGACTATACACGGTGTCGGAGTTGGAAGCACGGTCCCTAAGTAGCCGAAACACCTTAGGAGACACAACTCACAACACAAACAAAATTGGGTTAAGTCGGTGTGGAAGAAGTGTATGGTGATCAAGCCTATGCGGGAGTTATGGTGGTGGTGGTGGTTGATGAAGAAGCAATCGTCCCTAAGTAGCCTAAACACCTTAGGAGACTCAAATCCCAACTCAAACAACCACTAATGCTAAGGGGAACAAAATTGGTTAGGTTGCGGAAGTCGGTGGTGGTTATGCAGAGGTTGTGGTGGAAGCCCTAGGCAAAGATGCCAAAGTTCCAAAATTTGATGGAGTCAAATGGTTATGGTAGTATTTTTGTTGTAAGGGGGATGTCAAGAGCTTTTCAACGAGCTAAAGAACGCGAAAATCCGACTCTGGATGAATTAGTTATGGACAAAACGGTGAAACGGGAAAGCTGAAATGTACAGGGGCCGGACATCTGGGCTCGGCGCCGGAAATCCGGGACCTGATGTCCAGAACCGTGCAGATTTGGCGCCCGGATGTCCGGCCTGAGGCCCGGATGTCCGGCCCGACGATTCCAGATCTCGTTTGGGGTGGAAATTTTAGAATTGGGGACGGAAATTGATGATTCCAAGGTCAAAATTGGAGAGATTTCGTGGATGAAAGATGGAGAAACTTGGGGATATGCTAGATACACTTAAAACAAAGCAAATCCATGGATCAAATTCAACAAAACTTCGTCAAACCAACAAATCACAAAAAAAATTGGGGCTATTTTTGGTGGGGAATTTCGAATTTAGGACGAAATCAAACAAAAGAATGCTAGAAAACAAGGGGGAGGCTCCGAAATCGTGATCAACGTGGCTCATGATACCAAGATGATGTAGGGTGGAACCCTAATCGGGCGATCTTTCACGAAAGAGCGGATCCCGCGATGAACACGAAGAACACGAGGGGGAAAACAAGGGGAATCACGAGGGGAAACACGAGAGAAACACTAAAACCAACAAGTATGATCACACATGTGCTAGATCCTCGAAACACAAAGAGATACAAGATCCGAATCCAACAAAGGACGATACATAGGGTAACCGGTTCTTCTCCGTGAGGAGGTCTTGATGTCTTCTCTGTGAGGAGGTCTTGATGTCTTCTCTGTGAGGAGGTCTTGAATCCAAGGTGGATCTTCTCCGTAGAGGGGTCGCGGTCTCGCTCGTGGAGTAGATCCGATATGGATGAGCGAAGCTCTATCTCTAACATGAGCTATCACAACACTAACCCTAACTAGAAAGAGGTGGAGGAGTATATATAGTCTAAGCCATGAAGGGGTAAGTCGGAAAGGGATACATGGGCCTCTGGTCCGACTCTGCGCGCAGGTAGGCGCCGGATGTTCGGGTAGGGGGCCGGATGTCTGGCCGTTCACGGGAGGCCGGATGTCCGGGGCACGGGCCGGATGTCTGGGCTGAAGTGGCAGTTCTAGTCCTTCTCTGGATAGGGGATGCCGGATTTCCGGGAGGGATGCTGGATGTGCGAGCGTTGCTGAGGCGCCGGATGTCCGGCCACTGATGCTTCGTCCGTCTGTTGGTGCAGCTCCTTGGAGGCTGCACTGGCGCTGGATGTCCGGCCTCTGGCCCGGATGTCCGGCCGCTGTAGCTTCAGCAACTCCGTCTTCTTCCGTCGCCGCTTCTAGGCTTCCCTCACGGATGGTGTAGTTGTTCCTTGGCACTTGCACTCCTCCTCAACAGCCGTGAAGCACCGACAATACCTATGCATGCACATGGGAGAAGTGTCAAGTAGTATACCATCCTCAAAGGGGTCAAGTGAGCACGTGTAAAGGAGATGATTCACCTTTATGTATGTGAAGTAGATGTCGCACGTGTCACTTGCCAAATGGACTCTTGACATGGTGATGTCCATAGGATGCTCCACATCAAGACCGCACATGAGACCTTATCTTCGGTCTTAGAGGAGAGTGATGATGTGCCATCTTCGGCCTTCATCCACGACTACGACCACGGCATGATTAAGCATGGAGACATTTGCACCAACATCTCTGACACCCACATATAAAGAGATGCCCCAATTCCCATGTGAGGAGAGCCACTCCGCCATGAGTGATATGAGTGACTCCACAATTTGTGACATTGAGTGCATTTATATGAGAGGATGAGTGTGACCACCACTAGCCCCACACTTGAGAGCATCCAAGAGGGAGTGAGTGAGCCACCACACTTAGTGAGTGAGGTAGTTGACACGGAATGTGAGGCCACCATGATTTATAACAACCTAACCTCTATTCCGAGTGTGTTTTCTTCTTTGGTGCTAGGTCTCCTACATGACGACATGCCTATCCTCGACGAGTCCATATCTCCAATGGAGACAACGATGTCCATGGTGGAAGAAGGTGCACCCCCACATGGTTCCATCAAGATGAAGATCACCACAACTTGGTCTTCGACACCTCACCTACAACACATGAGCGATGCTCCAAAGGTAACATAGGTGATGGTTCTTCTCTTGTCCCACTAGTGGACTACCTCACCAATGATTGCTTGCATGATGTTGATCCACCTATTCCCATGCTTCATGCTAGTGCGAATTCTTCATGTCATGACTTACCAATCTATGATGAATATGATGATGAGAATGTTGATTTGCCTAGTTGTGATGCTATGCTCCATAGGATATCATGTGAAAATTCTATTGGTCACTTCATGTTTGACAATCCATTAACCTTGTCATATGCTATGAGTGAGATATCCCATATTGCATCATTTAAATATCAACATAGTGACTATGCATGCCCCATTCATGTAAATCCCATTTGCACTTATGGCATAGATGACGAGATGATGGTCATTGCCTTTTGTTTTTCATGTGATGATATTGCCATGCTTCCATTACATGATTTGCACAATTCATCTACTATGCAATGCCATGATCACATAGAACCAAATATGCTTTGTTTTGGATGTTGTCAATATTCTCCGTGTGATGTTTCCATTGATGATCATGAGGAGACCCCCATAGTTTCCTCATACATATTAGGAGATTTTGATGCATTCCATACATTGCATGATTCTCATAATTGCGTGCACCGTATGCATTCCATGAATAACAATGCTCTACATATTTCTTGTGATGCATTACATCCTTTGCATCTCCATTATGCTATACATAACAACAAACCTATCATGATGGATGAAATGTTTCTATATCACGCATCTCATTTATTTGAGCATTGGATATTTTGTGCTAACCAACACAAGCACGTGCGCATCACAATGGATGATGTGTACATCTACCACGCACACACAATTTTCCCTTTGTCTTTGTTTTGTGTAGGTACTCACGTATACTCGTCAACCTCTCAATCCCAAGAGTTGACGAAACGAGCTCTTGAGAGCAAAGATGACTTGGGATCCCGTGAACTATCCTTCCCACCGCTCTCTTCGCGCAACGACTACGCGCATCTCTCTCACTTGGCTCTCACACGGCTATGGGCTATATACCGCTTGTCGCTTCATGCTCATTTTACCGTGTTCACTTTGCATGCTACGCTTACTTCTATGCCTTTGCCATGCAATTGTGACCCTTGCGTGCATCTACCCATGATTCACCATTATGCTACTCCTATGTGTATTTGCATGCTTGGTGGAGATCCTTGTTGCTATTGCCATGTTTATCGTGTGCCTCATGCTATTGATGCTATTTTGCTCATATCTTGCCTTCATGCTTGTGATATGTCTTGTGCATTATTCATGACTACCATTTTCACACATGACATACTTGACATGATTCCTTCTAGTACATTGCATCTTCGCACTAATAGTTTGATTGCCTTGATTCATATGATCGTTTGCTTTGTCGCATCACCCATGTTCCCCTCTTACTTGCTTTCTTGGGTTGATGACATATATGTTCATGCCTCTCACTTGATTTGTCTTGATCCTTGTCACTTACCTCCAATTGTTGCATCTATGCTTATTGACCGTGGAGACTTGGACATATTACTTGTGATGCATGCTTGTTTACTTGAGCCTATTGTATTTGGTTGTCCTCGCATCATACGCCTCCATACTATGAAATGCTCCCTTGTACTTTCTTATCATGAGCATGATGCATCCACTTATTTGGTATTTTACCACACGAATGATAGGTTTTGCATCTCCGCTAACCTCATTTGTTTTTACGAGTGTTTGTCATGTTCTTTCATGTTGAAGGATTCACAAGGTGATACCGTCATGACACAATTTTTTCATGTGAAGGCATACACGGTGTGCAACACCAACATTTGTGAGAATCTCCTAAAGGTGAACTCCTTCCCTTTGAGCCATCCTCAAATATGCATATTGTATGGGTCATTCTTTCATTGTTGTTTCCTTCTTCTTGTCTACATGTTGCACCTATTGGATGGAGGACCGACATTGAAGATTGGCTCTATGGACCTTCGCATTGAGGAGCGCTCGGACTTCTTGGATGCACCTTCGAACCTCCACTCATGCCATGACATCGAGCATTGGTACACCAACACCTCCATATTTTTTGATTGTGCTCTCACATGTCATGCTCGATGGACATATCATACACATGAAAAATTTGCATCTTATGCATGGATTGACTCATATTATGATTGCCTTGTTGCATCTTGTATTCCCATGTCATCCATGATATATGAGCTTGTGCATTTCCTTAGCAAATTTGTTGTGATCTTTCTTGATGGCATATTCATACATCATGATCATATTTCCCATCATCAATTGCATGATCACATACTCATATTGAGCATCCATTCCCATATTCATGCTATTGATAAACCGTCTCTCTATGACATCATTTTGCACCGTGGTTGCATTGATCATGTTCACAACACATTAGTGTACGCAATGAATGTTTTTGCTCCCATGAATGCTTTGCATACCATTCCATCTCTTTTGGATAAGCTTCATGCACCTTGTCATGATCAATCTTGTTGCACGGACTCATTCTTACATGATGGACACTTTGTGTGCTCTAACCATTGTATTTCCGAGTGTCGTTTGTGTTTGCTCTTTTTGCATGTATACCACTCCGACGACACCTTGGAATACTTTGATTGCACCATGATTTCAACTCCATCCAACTACAAGTTCGTCCACAACAACCATTTCCATGGTGATGAGGATCCCAATCCGAGGTCGGATCTTTCCCAAGGGGGGGAGATGATGCGGAGCATCCCACATTCATCCCCATGTACACTCCGAATACTCTATGATGTAGGGTAGGAACCCTTGGGGCCGATCTTTCATGACAGGAGCGGATCCCACGAAGAACACGAAGAACGTGAGGAGGGAAACGAGGAAATACATGAGGGAAACACAAGACAAACACTAAACCAACAAGAACAAGTTACACATGCCCTAAATCCTCGAATACATAGGGTTCACACAGTACACAATCAACCAAGGACGATACAAGGGTAACGGTCTTCTCCATGAGGAGGTCTTGATGTTCTTCCCTAAAGAGGGGTCTTGAATCCGAAGGGATCTTCTCTGAAGAGGCTGCGGTCTCTCACAAGGAGTAGATCCGATGTGGATGAGCGTAGCTCTATCTCTCAAAATGAGCTAAACCAACGCTAAGCCTAGCTAGAAGGAATAGGTGGAGTATTTATAGTCTTAGTGCAAAAGATGGGGGCGAAGGGGTACATGGGCTGTGGCCCAGTACGAATCAGCACACAAGCGTCAGACGTCCGGGGGTCACCGGTCGTCCGGAGGCTCACGAGGGTCCGGACGTCAGGTGCCTGTCGGACGTCCGTAATTTTGGCTGGGGTGAGCTTCGGCCGGACGTCCGGTCGGGGTAGGACGTCCGGGCGTCGTCGGTCGTCCGAGGGGCTCTGGAAATCCATAGATTTGGCTCGGGTGAGGGGGCGTTGGTCGTGCAGAGAGGACCGGACGTCCGGAGCCTGGAGGTCGTCGGACGTCCGGTCCAGGCCGGTCGTCCGGAGCCTGTAGCTTCCTCTTCATCACTTCTTCTTCTCCGTCTTCATGTCCATCTTCCTCTTCCTCTTCTCCTTGCTCCTTAGCTTCTCCATGGTACCTGAGCATGCACAAAGTATCCGTATGAGGTAGTAGCCATGTCTCATGTGTATCAAACTGGAAATGTGAGAGGAGATATGTCACCTCGGTTTCAAGAGCTCTTGCACGTGCTCGTTTCATGGGTCCAAGAGGTGTCGTAGGAGATGTAGTTGGGTCCATGGGGATGGTATTGGGATGCTCCGCATCATCTCCCCTCCCTCGGGGAAGATCCGTCCTCGGATCAAATTCTTCATCACCATGGAAGGGAGAGAGATCTTTGACGTTGAAGATGTCGCTCATGTTGTACTTGTCGCGTGGGAGGTCGATCTTGTAAGCGTTGTCGTTGTATCATGCGAGCACCTTGAAAGGTCCATCCGCTCATGTTTGGAGATTGGACTTGCGTTCTTGTGGAAAGCGATCCTTCCGAAGGTGTAGCCACACGAGATCACCAATTTTGAAAACCATAGGTTGCTTGTTGAAGTTGAGTTTGGTCGCAAGGCGTTGAACTTGGCGCTCGATGGTGTTTCTTGTATCTTCATGTACCTTCTTGAGATGTGTCACTCGTGCACTTGCGTACAAATTGATGCGCTCTTGGAGTGGTAGAGGAAGAATGTCCAATGGTGACAATGGGTTGAATCCGTAGACGACCTCGAAGGGGGACTTGCCGGTAGTTGAGTGTCTTGCTCGGTTGTAGGAGCACTCGGCGATAGGTAGGTGCTACCTCTTGAGCTTGCATTGGATTTCCCCGAAGAGGAAGGGATGATGCAGCAGAGTAGCGTAAGTATTTCCCTCTATTTTTGAGAACCAAGGTATCAATCCAGTAGGAGGCCACGCTCAAGTCCCTCGTACCTGCACAAAACGATAGCTACTCGCAACCAACGCGATTAGGGTTGTCAATCCCTTCACGGTCACTTACCAGAGTGAGATCTGATAGATATAATATTTTTGGTATTTTTGGTATAAAGATGCAAAGTGAAAGGTAAAAATCAAAGTAAAAGCAAAACAAGATTAAAATGATGGAGATTGATATGATGAGAATAGACCCGGGGGCCATCGGTTTCACTAGTGGCTTCTCTAAAGAGCATAAGTATTCTACGGTGGGTGAACAAATTACTATTGAGCAATTGACAGAATTGAGCATAGTTATGAGAATATCTAGGCATGATCATGTATATAGGCATCACGTCCGTGACAAGTAGACCGAAACGATTCTGCATCTACTACTATTACTCCACTCATCGACCGCTATCCAGCATGCATCTAGAGTATTAAGTTAAAAATAGAGTAATGCCTTAAGCAAGATGACATGATGTAGAGATATAAATTCATGCAATATGAAATAAACCCCATCTTGTTATCCTCGATGGCAACGATGCAATACGTGCCTTGCTGCCCCTTCTATCACTGGGAAAGGACACCGCAAGATCGAACCCAAAGCTAAGCACTTCTCCCATGGCAAGAACTACCAATCTAGTTGGCCAAACCAAACGGATAATTCAAAGAGACTTGCAAAGATAACCAATCATACATAAAAGAATTTAGAGAAGATTCAAATATTATTCATAGATAGACTTGATCATAAACCCACAATTCATCGGTCTCAACAAACACACCGCAAAAAGAAGATTACATTGAATAGATCTCCACAAGAGAGGGGGAGAACTTTGTATTGAGATCCAAAAAGAGAGAAGAAGCCATCTAGCTACTAACTATGGACCCGAAGGTCTGAGGTAAACAACTCACACTTCATCGGAGAGGCTATGATGATGTAGAAGCCCTCCGTGATGACGGCCCTCTCCGGCGGAGCTCCGAAACAGGCCTCAAGATGGGATCTCGTGGATACAGAAAGTTGTGGCGGTGGAATTAGGTTTTTTGGCTCTGTCCCTATTCGTTTGGGGGTACGTAGGTATATATAGGAGGAAGAAGTACGTCGGTGGAGCTCCAAGAGGCCCACGAGGCAGGGGGCGCGCCCTAGGGGGGGCGCCCCCTACCCTCGTGACCGCCTCTCTGATGCCTTCGCGTAGGGTCTAAATCTCCTGGATCACGTTCGGTGAGAAAATCACATTCCTGAAGGTTTCATTCCGTTTGGACTCCGTTTGATATTTCGTTTCTTTGAAACACTGAAATAGGCAAAAACAGCAATTCTGGGCTGGGCCTCCGGTTAATAGGTTAGTCCCAAAAATAATATAAAAGTGGAAAATAAAGCCCAATATAGTCCAAAACAGTAGATAATATAGCATGGAGCAATCAAAAATTATAGATACGTTGGAGACGTATCAGTAGGCACTCCTCCCACTCCCTGATATTATTCTTGATGAGTACTCAAAGTAGAGCGGAGAGTGTGTGGTTGGTCACCTCCGTTTGGCCGTCGGTTTGAGGGTGGTAAGCCATGGAGAAGAGTAGCTTGATTCCGAGCTTGGCGCATTGGGTCTTCCAAAAGAAGCTTAGGAACTTGACGTCGCGGTCCGAGACGATCGTCTTTGGCACTCCATGTAGACGCAATATTTCCCTACAAAAGAGATTAGCAACATGTGAAGCATCGTCTATCTTGTTGCAAGGAATAAAATGTGCCATTTTTGAGAAACGGTCTACAACGACAAATATCGAATCTTTCCTATTTCGAGTCCTAGGCAAACCAAGTACAAAGTCCATGCTAATGTCTTCCCATGGTTGGTATGGAATTGCTAGAGGCATATAAAGGCCATGAGATTGAGCTTTGGACTTAGCTTTGTGACATGTAGAGCAATGGTTGGTGAAGCGATTGACATCGCGAAACATCTTTGGCCAAAAGTAGTTCTTCGAGAGCGTGGCGAACGTCTTGTCACGTCTGAAATGTCCCATTAAGCCTCCTCGACGAGATTCCAGCAAAAGCAACAAACGAAGAGAAGACTCAGGGATGCAAAGTTTGTTAGCTCTCATAAGATATCCATCTTTGATGTAATAGCGTTCCCAATAAGTATGCATCAAACACTTGGCATAAGGAGTAGAAAAAGTAGGATCATGCTTATACAAGTCTTTGATATGCTCAAAACCAATGACATCCAATTCAAGTTGAGTAACAAGCATGCATATGCGGGAAAGAGCATCCGCTACAATGTTTTCCTTACCTTTGATGTACTTGATGACATAAGGAAAATACTCAATAAATTCACTCCATTTAGCATGACGCTTGTTCAATTTGGTTTGACCCTTAAGGTACTTGAGAGTCTCATGATCGGTATGAATGAAGAACTCATGTGGGCAAAGATAGTGTTCCCATTCATGCAAAACGCAGACTAAAGCATATAGCTCTTTGTCATAGATGGGGTAATTGAGTTGCGCTCCGGAAAGTTTCTCACTAAAGTAAGCTATGGGGCGCTTCTCTTACGTTAACACACCTCCTATGCCATTACCACTAGCATCGCAATGAATCTCAGAAGACTTGTCGAAGTTGGGTAAAGCAAGTACGGGAGCATGAGTAAGCAAATTCTTAAGCTCATTGAATGGGGTAACTTGGGATGGTCCCCAAACAAAGGGCACATTCTTCTTGCTCAAAGCATGCAAAGGAGAAGCAATGGTGCTAAAATCCTTCACAAAGCGACGATAGAAACCCGCAAGGCCAAGAAAGCTACGCACTTGATGTAAATTGGTTGGTTGTGGCCAAGTCTTAATAGCATTGATCTTGGACTCATGAACATCAACACCCGTAGCGGAAACAACAAAACCCAAGAAAATGAGCTTGTCAACGCCAAAAAGGCATTTCTCCATATTAGTATAGAGTTGCTCTTTTCGAAGAGTTTGCAAAACAGTTCGAACATGGGTGACATGATCTCTAAGAGATTTGCTATAAACAAGGATATCATCAAAGCAGACCACAACAAATATACCAATGTAAGGGCGAAAGACATGATTCATAAGACGCATAAAAGTGCCTAGTGCTTCCGAAATACCCATAGGCATGACTAACCACTCATACAAACCAAACTTGGTTTTGAAAGCGGTTTTCCATTCATCACCCTCTTGTATGCGGATTTAAAAGTAACCACTCTTGAGATCAATTTTCGAAAAGATAGTGGCACCACTAAGCTCATCAAGCATATCATCTAGGCGTGGAATGTGATACCTATAGAGAACGGTGATAGCATTGATAGGTATACAATCAGAGCACATGCTAAAGCTACCGTCACATTTTGGCACAAGAATGACCGGGACGGCACAAGGGCTCAAACTTTCATGCACATGTCCATGGTCTATGAGGTGCTTTACTTGCCTTTGTATTTCTTTGGTTTCTTCGGGGTTGACGCGGTAGGGAGCTTTGTTCGAAAGCAGTGCTCCGGGGATGAGGTGGATGCGCTGCTCAATGCCTCGTAGTGGAGGTAGTCCCGGTGGTAGCTCGTCCGGGAAGACATCGTGAAATTCCTGCAAAAGAGAAGACAACACTAGTGGAAGAGTGTGAGAAGTGTTAGTTTGTGGTGCATTGTCCTTGCACACAATGACGTAGTGTAGGACACTAGATGGGTTCTCACACACTCCTCTTATCTAACTTTTGGTGGCAAATAGGACTAAGTTCTTCTTTTCGCTCATCGTGGAGGTGTTGGATTTGGGCTTGTGGCGCTCACTCTCGTTTTTGTGGCTCGCTCTCTCACTATGATCTCCACGATGGGTGGCTTGCTTGTCGGCGATCACTTGACTTGGCGACATTGGACGGAGGACGTACTCCTTGCCCTTCATCTTGAAGATGTAGTGGTTCGTTCGGCCATTGTGGATGACTCCTCTATCGAATTGCCATGGACGTCCAAGGAGAAGATGGCAAACGGTCATTGGAACGACGTCGCACTCCAAGGTGTCTTCGTATGCTCCAATTTTGAAGGAGACTTGTACTCGGTGCTCGACTTGGATGGTTCCGGAGTCGCTAAGCCATTGCACTTTGTATGTATGTGGATGCTTCATCTTGGGAAATTGGAGCTTGGCGCAAAGTTCTTCACTTGTGAGATTATGACAACTTCCTCCATCAATGATGACATTGACGGATCGTCCATTGATGCCGGCCTTGGTGTGGAATACGTGGCATCTTTGGTCTTCTGCTTGGTGATGTGGGAGATTCAAGACTTTGGAGACAAGAAGTGCGGGACTTGAATCTTCATCGCAAAAGACTTGTTCCTCTTCATCATTCACTTGGTGGTGCATGGCGACTTGCTCGATGGCGTCCATTTCTTCTTCATTCATTGAGTCGTAAGTGCCGCCGTCGTTGAGGATTATGGTCCGCTTGTTGGTGCACTTGTAGGACTTGTGGCATCGGCCTCCACAAGTGAAACCCTTGAAGGAACTCGTCTTGACGGTCTCATCGGTTGGAGTTGATGATGATGAAGCTCTCAGCTTGAGGGTGCTCGTAGTAGGAGGATGACTTGGAGTGGACGAAGCTTTCTTGGAACTCGACTTGTCGGTGGTGCTAGTAGAAGGCTTGGTAGTCGGTGTTGGAGTCGTTGAAGCTTGGTTGTTGGAGAAGCCATATGACTTGGATGAGAACTTGGCATACTTGAAATCATCTTGCACTTGGCGTTCCGCTTTGGTAGCTTGGTGCACTAGCTCGATGAGGTTCGAGTATGGTTGGAAGTCGGCGATCTTCTTAATAGGATGGTTGAGTCCATTCAAGAAATGTGCCATTTTTTGCTCTTCATCTTCCGTGACATTGGCTCGTATCATGGCAATCTCCATCTCCTTGTAGTACTCTTCAACGCTCTTGGTTCCTTGCTCGAGTAGTTGGAGTTTGTTGAAGGGGCCGCGGCTGTAGTAGGTAGGCACGAAACGAGCTCTCATGACATCCTTCATTTGTGCCCAAGTGGTGATGGGTGGGTCACCTCTTGTCTCATGGCGCTCGATAACTTGTTCCCACCAAATGAGGACATAGTCTTGGATCTCAAGGGATGCCATCGCGATCTTCTTCTATTCTTCATAATTGTGCAAATGGAAGATCTTGTCAACTTTCAATGCCCATGAAAGGTACTCTTCGGGGTCATTGCTTCTGTTGAACTTGGACAAGGTGAACTTGAGTTTGCCATAGCGTTGCTCTTCATTGTGTTGGGGTCGGGGATGATGACGCCCGTGTTGTAGATGATTGTCAAGCTTGTGTCACTCTTGGTGAGGACGGTTGTCAACTTCATGTTGCTCTTGTCGTGGAGGATTTCCATTATCTTCATGCTCTTGATGAACTTGATGTTCTTGGCGAGCTTGTGGAGGAGCTTGTCGAGCTCGAGGAGGAGCTTGAGGAACTTGACGATGCACGCGAGCTTGAAATCTTCATTCTTGAATTTCTTCACGAAATGCTTCTTCTTGTTCTTGAGCTTGTCGGCCTCGGTTGTCTACGGCTCTACTTGAATCTTGGAGGGCTTGTTGCACCGCAAGTGCTTGAGTTTCATGGAGTTCTTCTTCTTGGCGTTGTGCCTCAGCGTCTTGTATAGCTTGGTGTAGATGCGCTCACTCTTCCTCCTCATATTGGCATTGTCGTTGTCGTTCTCGTGCGAGCGCAAAGGCCTCTTGAGAGTCGGTATCGCGTAGGGGATTGAGGCTTGCTTGACGATCGTTGCGCGTGGCTCGGCGACGAGTGTTCGATGTCGGTGTACTTGAGCCGGAGAGTGTGAAGTCGGAGTGTCGGCTTGAGCGAGTCCTTCTTGATGAAGATGAAGTGGAATAAGAGCGGTTGAGCAACAAAGCGCGAATTTTGTCCATCCTTGCGTCATTCTCTTTCTTGTGATCGTCGGGCTTGTGGTCGAAGTAGTCCCTTGTACGTTGCTCGGAAAGTCGCAAGTCGGCGGCAAGGTTGTCGATGCGTTCACTCATAGCTTGTTGCTCTTGATGCAAAGCATGTTTTGCACCAAAGAGGTAACTCTTGGTGACGAAGGAGTTCATGTCGTCGTCTTGCTCCATGAAGAGTGGGTTGGTAGAAGTACTTGGCCTATCCATCATTCCAATACAAATGTGAGTGGTAGAAAGAGAAGAACGAATACCAAATGTACCTTGACCGAAGTTGAAAGTGGATCGATGATCACTCCAATGTAGGACAAGGAAATAGCACAATTGGTACTAACTCTTGTCAGTTTCTCACACCTACACAAGTAAAAGCTTTTGGTGGAGCTTGGTTAGGATGGTGGCACAAAATTTGATGCAATTGTAAGTGAGCTTCAATAATGTTGGAAAAGATTCGCAAGATGCAATGTGACAAGTAGACCAAGCATATAAGGTACACGGAAACACACACGCAAAAAGATAAGTGGGGTTGGGCAACCAAGGATGAGCCAAAATGTGGAATCCACAAAAATGCTCTTGTTGCACAACACTAGAGAGACGCTAGCACGATTGCACAATAGGCGGATACAAGAACTTGTGCACAACCTACTTAGAAAAAATGCAATGACTTCTATCCCAAGTATGCTTTATGCAAGGTGTTTCTATGATATGATCCAAGGTGATCAAATATGACAATCTTAATGTTGTATGATGCTACGGTTATTGCTTAAAAGCTCTTTGCTTATCTTTCCTCTTTGCTTAAAAGCTTGTTTGGCTCTTTGATGTTGGAGCTCTTTTCTCATGCAATGCTTGACGAACCAATATAGCAATTGTGTATGCGATGACAACTTTGTGACACAAGAGATGATACCAATATATGCAACAATGATGTATGTATGCTATGGGAAGTATGGTCACTAATGTGCACTAGTCACTTTGCCGGCAATACTCAATGGCTAGTCTCGATGGGTAAGCAACACAAATGAGAAAGGCTATGATGGGTATCAATGTAATGGCAAGAGTGATATGTCCAATACCAAGACGAGGTTACCGGTATTGCTTCCAGTATGGTGTCAACATGGTGGCACGAATACCAAGGTGTAGTCGAGGTGGTCATTGTTGATGACGCGTCCGTGGCGAAGATGAGCGGCGGTGATGTTGATGTTGAACCGTACCTAGATAGCCGAAACACAAAAGGATACGGTGCCGCAACTCAAATTCTCAAAACTCGAAGTAGCAAACGTGTCGGAGTGCGAAATGGGTAGGCAAATGGTGGTGGTATGCGGAAGTGGTGATGGTGTATAGTGGTAGGAGTGCGTATGCGGAAATGTGGGTCGGTGGTGGTGACTAACTGAAAAAAATTAGTTTCGTCAGGGTCGGTCGGACGTCCGGGATGGGCCGGTCGTCCTGTCGTCGTCGGACGTCCGGGCTGGGTCGGACGTTCGGTGCCTGGGCGATTTTCGGGCACAGGATGAACAGCTAGGGTTCGAGGTGGAGATGGCAAAAATTGTCAAATTCGGAGGATTTTGTGGATGGAAAGAGTGGGGAAAGGGGCGAAAGCTAGATCCACTCAAAACAAAGCAAATCCACGTATCCAAACCAACAAAATCTGAACACACTAACAAATCACAAAAAAAGTTTGGGGCTATTTTTGGTGGGGAATTTTCGAATTAGGACGAAAAACAACAAAACAAGGCTAGCAACACAACGGGGAGGCTCCGAAATCATGATCAACGTGGCTCATGATACCAAGATGATGTAGGGTAGGAACCCTTGGGGCTGATCTTTCACGATGGGAATGGATCCCGCAAAGATCACGAAGAACGCGAGGAGGGAAACGAGGAAATACACGAGGGAAACACAAGAGAAACACTAAACCAACAAGAACAAGTTACACATGCGCTAGATCCTAGAATACATAGTGTTCACATGGTACACAATCAACCAAGGACGATACAAGGGTAACGGTCTTCTCCGTGAGGAGGTCTTGATGTTCTTCCCTAAAGAGGGGTCTTGAATCCGAAGGGATCTTCTCCGAAGAGGATGCGGTCTCTCATGAGGAGTAGATCCGATGTGGATGAGCATAGCTCTATCTCTCAAAATGAGCTAAACCAACGCTAACCCTAGCTAGAAGGAATAGGTGGAGTAATTATAGTCTTAGTGCAAAAGAGGGGGGCGAAGGGGTAGATGGGCTGTAGCCCAATACGAATCAGCACACAGGCGTCGGATGTCCGGGGGTCACCGGTCGTCCGGAGGCTCGCGAGGGTCCGGACGTCTGGTGCCTGTCGGACGTCCGTAATTTCGGCTCGGGTGTGCTTCGGTAGGACGTCCGGTCGGGGTCGGACGTCCGGGCGTCGTCGGTCGTCGGAGGGGCTCCGGAAATCCGTAGATTTGGCTCAGGTGCAGGGGCGTCGGTCGTTCGGAGAGGGTCAGTCGTCCGGAGCCTGGAGGTCGTCAGACGTCCAGTCCAGGCCAGTCGTCCGGAGCCTGTAGCTTCCTCTTCATCACTTCGTCTTCTTCGTCTTCACGTCCATCTTCCTCTTCCTCTTCTCCTTGCTCCTTAGCTTCTCCATGGTACCTAAGCATGCACAAAGTATCCGTATGAGGTAGTAGCCATGTCTCATGTGTATCAAAGTGGAAATGTGAGAGGAGAGATGTCACCTCGGTTTCAAGAGCTCTTGCACGTGCTTGTGTCATGGGTCCAAGAGGTGTCGTAGGAGATGTGGTTGGGTCCATGGGGATGGTCTTGGGATGCTCCGCATCACTCTCCAAGCCCCAAGGATACATAAGATGAGACCTCGACTATACACCGTTGGACACAAGGTGAACTCACTCCTCTTCGAACTTTCACATTCTACATGTGAGACATGGCTACTACCTCCAACATGTGTGCTATGCATGATCGGGTACTTAGAGGAAAGCCACGGAGCCACCACATCCAACGGACGAGCTAGCGAGGACGCCAAGTACAAGGACCAAGAGAAGAAGATCCAGCCACCGGACGACCGGTCGGGACCAAACGTCCGACGCCTGAAGACCCACTGGACGACCGGCCCGGACTGGACGACCGACGATCCTGCACCCGAGCCAAATGAGCAGATGTCCGACAAGTCCCGGACATCCGATACACTCCAGCACCCGGAAGTCCGACCGCCCCCGGAAATCCGGTGCCACCTCAACCGAGCTGAAACACCGGACGTCCGACAAGTACCGGACGACTGGACCCTCGCGAGCCACCGAACGTCCAGTACTTGTCGGACGACCAGCGCCTGTCTGTGCACAGAGATCGGGCCCGAGGACCATGTATCCCCCACTTACCCCTTCATGTCCCTAGACTATATATACTCATCCACCTCCTCCTAGTTAGGGTTAGCGTTGGTTTAGCTCATTTTGAGAGATAGAGCTATGCTCATCCACATCGGATCTACTCCTCGTGAGAGACCGCGGCCTCTTCAGAGAAGATGCCTTTGGATTCAAGACCCCTCTTTAGGGAAGAACATCAAGACCTCCTCACGAATAAGACCGTTACCCTTGTATCATCCTTGGTTGATTGTGTACCGTGAGAACCCTATGTATTTGAGGATCTAGCGCATGTGTAACTTGTTCTAGTTGGTTTAGTGTTTCTCTTGTGTTTCCCTCGTGTATTTCCTCGTTTCCCTCCTCACATTCTTCGTGTTCTTCGCGGGATCCGCTCCTATCGTGAAAGATCGGCCCCAAGGGTTCCTACCCTACATCACACCACCACCTCTTGTTAGTAGTCTGTAGGATCATATTCTTGTGTGTTTCTATTGCTGCTAACCATGGTAGGATCACAAGCTGATGAGACTGACTGGGAGAAAATGACGAATAAGGAGTTGCATGATAAATTTTAGCAAATGATGAGTGGACAGGTGCAAGATGTGCTAAACAGATTTGAAGAGGCCATGGAGAAGATAGATGGCATGGAGAAGACATTCGAAACAAAGCTCGATAACAAGTTTAATGAATTGCTCGCACGTCTTCCACCACCACCACTGGCTGCACCTAACGAACCTCTACAACAACAACAAGAACAACAACAACAACAACAACAACAACAACAACGACTACCTCCACGTCGCGAAATAGCCCTTCACCGACCGAGCCGTGTCCCTCTTGCGCCTGGTCAAACTGTTGGTGCTACTGTTGATTCTTCTATGGCTCCTACTGCTGATGCGGAGGAGGATGATTATGTGGGAGATTACGAGGATGAGGTTGACCAAAATCAGAACTACGTGCAACCACCAGCACCACAACCACCAAGTCGTCCACATGCAAATAATGGCAATCATAGGGCTCCCCCTCAGGTACGAGATCATGACCATCTCCCTAAACTGAAATTGAATATTCCACCATTTGAGGGTAGATATGTTCCTGATATATATCTTACTTGGGAGTTAGAAACTGAACAAAGATTTACATGTTTACAATATCCTAAGGAGAGACGTGTTCCTGTTGCTGTTTGTGCTTTCACTAGCTTTGCATGTGTTTGGTGGTCTGAACATTGTATATTATATGCTATTCCACCTACTTGGGATGCTTTGAAAACTGCTACGGGTACACGTTGGGTTCCAGCATATTATCAACGTGGATTACTTCAAAAATTGCAGCGTTTAAGACAAGGAAATTTTTTTGTAGAAGAATATTATCAGGAATTACAAACTGGCATGATTAGATGTGGTATTGTTCAGGAGAATGAAGCTATGCTTGCACGTTTTATGGGTGGATTAAATAGAGAGATTCAGACCATTCTAGAGTATAAGGAGTATAATAATATCACTTGTTTATTCCATCTTGCTTGTAAAGCTGAACGTGAAGTGCAGGATCGACAGGCATTGGCGCGAACTAACTTTTCTGCAGGTTGATCTTCATCATGGACACCACGTGCATCCTCTACTTCGACTGGACCAGCACCTCCATCAGGTGCCACCTCCAGCCGTGATGCAAGAAAGCAGGCACAACCAACACTATCTGTCAAGAGCACACCTGTTGGGCCTGTGCAGAGCACTTCCTCTTCCATGGCATCAACAGGGCACACAAGTGATATTATTTGTCATCATTGTAATTGAAGAGGACATTTGGCGGGAGAATGCAAATCTCAGCGTGTGATGATTGTTATTGAGGATGGTGGGTATGAGTCCGTTAGTGACTATGATGAGGAGACTTTGGCTCTTATTACACTTGAAGAACGCGATGGAGATGATTCTGATCATGAGACGCAATACATGGCCGCTGAAGATGCTGACAGGTATGAATGTTTAGTTGCTCAACGTGTTTTGAGTGTGCAGGTTACACAAGCTGAGCAAAATCAGAGGCATAATTTGTTCCATACAATGGGAGTTGTGAAGGAACGTTCTGTTCGCGTCATCATAGATGGAGGGAGCTGCAACAACTTGGATAGCATGGAGATGGTGGAGAAGCTATCTCTCACCACAAGACCGCATCCACATCCTTACTACATCCAATGATTCAACAACAATGGAAAGGTTAAGGTAACACGTACCATTCGTGTGCATTTAGTATCTCTACATATGCTGATTATGTTGATTGTGATGTGGTACCCATGCAAGCATGTTCCTTATTACTTGGTAGACCATGGCAATTTGATAAAATTCTATACACCGTGGTAGAAATAATCAGTATACTCTTGTTCATAAGGATAGCCATATTACTTTGGTTCCTATGGCTCCTGAATCAATTTTGAAAGATGATATTAATAGAGATAATAAAGCAAAACAGGAGAAAATAAGAGTGAAAATCAGATTGTGGCAAAATAATTTGAGCAACAAATGAAACCTAATAATAAACCATCTAGTGTTGCTTCTGAAATTAAATTGAAAAGTGGATGTTAACTTGCCACCAAATCTGATATTGTTGAGCTAGATTTCAGCAAACCTATTTGCTATGCTTTTGTGTGCAAAGAGGCATTATTTTCATTAGAGGACGTGCCTTCCTCTTTTCCCCCTGCTGTCACTAACATTTTGCAGGAGTTCACTGACGCCTTCGCACAAGAGATGCCACCGGGATTACCACCTATTCGAGGGATTGAGCATCAAATTGACTTAATTCCCGGTGCATCGCTACCCAACCGTGCACCATACCGTACCAATCTAGAGGAGACGAAAGAGATTATGTGTCAAGTACAGGAGCTGCTCGACAAAGGTTACATACGCGAATCTCTTAGTCCTTGTGTTGTTCCTATTATACTAGTGCCTAAAAAGGATGGTACGTCACGTATGTGCGTTGATTGTAGAGGCATTAATAATATTACTATTCATTACCGTCATCCTATTCCTAGGCTAGATGATATGCTTGATGAATTGAGTGGCTCTACAATATTCTCCAAAGTTGATTTGCGTAGTGGATACCATCAAATTCGTATGAAATTGGGAGATGAATGGAAAATAGCATTTAAAACTAAGTTTGGATTATATGAGTGGTTAGTCATGCCTTTTGGGTTAACTAATGCACCTAGTACATTCATGAGATTAATGAACGAAGTTTTACGTGCTTTCATTGGACGATTTGTGGTAGTTTACTTTGATGACATATTGATTTATAACAAATCTTTGGAGGAACATTTGGAACATTTACGTGCTATTTTTATTGCTCTACATGATGCACATTTGTTTGGTAACCTTGGGAAGTGCACCTTTTGCACCGACCGAGTATGTTTTCTTGGCTATGTTGTTACTCCATAGGGAATTGAAGTTGATAAAGCCAAGATTGAAGCTATTGAGAGTTGGCCGCAGCCCAAAACGGTCACACAAGTGAGGAGTTTCCTTGGCCTCGCTGGTTTCTATAGGCGTTTTGTGAGAGATTTTAGCACCATTGCTGCACCTCTCAACGAGCTTACAAAGAAGGATGTGCCTTTTGTTTCGGGTACCGCACAGGAAGAAGCCTTCACAGTATTGAAAGATAAGTTGACACATGCTCCTTTACTTTAACTTCCTGATTTTAATAAGACTTTTGAGCTTGAATGTGATACTGGTGGAATTGGATTAGGAGGTGTGTTATTACAAGATGGCAAACCTGTTGCATACTTTTCTGAAAAATTGAGTGGGCCTAGTCTGAACTATTCTACTTATGATAAAAGATTATATGCTCTTGTTCGGACATTAGAAACATGGCAACATTATTTATGGCCCAAGGAATTATTTATACATTCTGATCATGAATCTTTGAAACACATTAAAAGTCAAGCAAAACTGAACCGTAGACATGCTAAATGGGTTGAATTCATTGAGACTTTTCCTTATGTCATTAAACACAAGAAGGGTAAAGAAAATGTTATTGCTAATGCATTGTCTCCTCGTTATACTATGCTTTCACAACTTGACTTTAAAATATTTGGTTTGGAGACCATCAAAGATCAATATGTGCATGATGCTCAATTTAAAGATGTATTGCAGAATTGTAAGGAAGGGAGAACTTGGAACAAGTTCGTTCTTAACGATGGATTTGTGTTTCGTGCTAACAAGCTATGCATTCCAGCTAGCTCTATTCATCTTTTGTTGTTGCAGGAGGCGCATGGAGGAGGATTAATGGGACACTTTGGCGTCAAGAAGACAGAGGATATACTTGCTACACATTTCTTTTGGCCAAAGATGAGACGGGATGTTGAGTGTTTTGTTGCTCGCTGCACTACATGTCAAAAAGCTAAGTCACGACTCAATCCTCATGGTTTATATATGCCTTTCCCTGTACCTAGTGTTTCTTGGGAGGATATATCTATGGACTTTGTTTTAGGTTTACCTCGAACAAAGAAGGGTATGGATAGCATATTTGTTGTTGTGGATAGGTTCTCGAAAATGGCACACTTTATACCATGTCATAAAAGCGAGGATGCTGTTAATGTTGCTGATTTGTTCTTTCGTGAAATTATTCGCTTGCATGGTGTGCCAAATACTATTGTTTCAGATCGTGATACTAAATTTCTTAGCCACTTTTGGAGATGTTTATGGGCTAAGTTGGGGACTAAGCTTCTTTTTAGTACTACTTGTCACCCCCAAACTGATGGGCAAACTGAAGTAGTCAATAGAATGTTGTCTACTATGCTTAGGGTTGTTTTGAAGAATAACAAGAAAATGTGGGAAGAATGCTTGCCTCATATTGAATTTGCTTATAATCGTTCATTGCATTCTACTACTAAGATGTGCCCTTTTGAAATTGTGTATGGTTTCCTACCTCGTGCACCTATTAATTTGTTGCCTCTTCCATCTTTGGAGAAGGTTAATTTTGATGCTAAAGAACGTGCTAAATTGATTTTAAAAATGCATGAGCTAACTAAGGAAAACATTGAGCGTATGAATGCTAAATATAAACTTGCTGGAGATAAGGGTAGAAAACATGTTGTGTTTGCACCTGGAGATCTTGTTTGGTTACATTTGCGTAAGGATAGATTTCCTAATTTGCGCAAATCAAAGCTAATGCCACGTGCTGATGGTCCTCTTAAGGTGTTAGAGAAAATAAATGATAATGCATATAAACTTGAGCTGCCTGTAGATTTTGGGGTTAGTCCCACTTTTAACATTGCAGATTTGAAGTCTTATTTTGGTGAGGAAGATGAGCTTTCGTCGAGGACGACTTCATTGCAAGAAGGGGAGGATGATGAGGACATTAATACCATTGTTACACCCACAGCCCCTGCTGCTATACATAATGGACCAATTACTAGAGCTCGCACATGCCAATTGACTTATCAGGTACTTTCGTTTCTTGGTAACGATTCTAATGTTCATGAGAATATGATGCTGCCTAAATTGGATACATTTGTTTTCCTTACAAATGAAGGGCCTAGCTTGGACATGAAAGATGAACCTTGGAGCAAGTTCAAGCATGGAGATGATGGCATGCGCAAGGGGAACAAGAACGAAGTTACAAGTGATGATTCTAGGACTTTGAAGCCACCATAATGAGTGCATGAAGCCTTGGGAGAAATATACAATATGCCCCTTCATACATTTCGTCCAGAGGCTATTCTAGGTGCTGCGTCACCTTATTTTTTGGCCAGGCCCATGTAATTTCGAAATACTTGATTATAGGCTGTTTTCAGAGTCTGTATGTGTGAGGAAACAAGAGTTAGGGTTGGTTTCGGACCCCTCCTCCAAGGGCCACGAAATTCCCCCTCTCTCCTCCATATATACAACCCTTAGGGCATCGTTTAGACTTTGGGTTTTGTTTAGATTAAAGTTCTCCATAGCTGCAACTTCGCGTACTTCATTTGTGTTCAACGACCAGACAAAGGCGTCACAGAACCCCACCTTGATCAATAAAGCTTTCCTCTTATATTCGCAATATCCAGATTGCAATCTCTGTTTCTTGCTTGTTCTTTGTTTGCCTGCAGGAAACAGACCTTCGTGGTCAGGTTGATCGTGCTCCGGCATGGTCAATAACCTCTCGGAGTTGCTTTAGCGATTGCTAAGGTGCGACGTCCTCGCACGTTCGTAGTCGGATCGTCAAAGTCGACTTCCTCCAAAACGATAGCCACCATCTCATCGAAAGACGGGACACCTTTGCCTCTATCACCCATTTCGACCGTAGGCGCTCGAACAGAAGTCTGTTTCCTCTGTTTTGCGGAACACCATACCCTGCTAGACCCTTTCCCGATGAACATGACACCATTTCGACCGTACAGGTTGAACAGAAGGCTGTTTCTTCTGTTCTGCGGTACGCCATACCTCGTTTCGGCTGTTCGCCTGATTTTTCCAAGCCGGTTGGCTCCCGATGAACAAGACATATTCTGACCAAGTCGGTTGCCTTCTGATGAACACGATGTTGTTTCCTCCGTTTTGACCCATCTGTTTGGCTGCCGATGAACAGGACGACATCGCTGTACGCATTAGAGACCCCGCCCGTATGTACGTAGATAGCCGTATTTACTTTCTTGTAGTGTGGTTGTACGTACATGTAGACGATATAGACGGGACTGCGTGACATGCTACATCGGCGGATCTACTTCGACACGTGCCGCTCCTTAGTCGGCCATAGTTCATCACTACAGAGAGACTGATCGACCTCTATGTACATACACGTTCGCAACCAGACAGGTAACACTACCTACGCTTCGACCTGGTGGGTCCCAACTGTCAGGTGGTAAGGAGGCACTTCCTTCCATGGGAAGATATAACTTGTGGGTCCCAGCTGTCAGGGGGAAATGTTTTTTTTTCACAAAATACAGAGGCCCTTCTGGCGGGTCCCCGCTGTCAGGTGGAGGAATCATATTTTGCACGTAATAAGGAGGCACTTCCTTGCGTGCGGCCGTGGACCCAGCTGTCAGCCTCTCCGCGTACACTCCTCTTCCGATGGATGTCGTTCATTGACCATGTTGACCATGCCGCACCGAGAGCACCAATGCGATGGACGGCGACAAGTCCTAGGAAGGGAATGACATGGAGCCAGGGAAGACTCGACAATTGTTTCCCACGCGGAGGGGTGAGTAGAAGGATGTTCAGGCCAGCGATGGGAGTAGGGTGAGGCAGTGAGGCCTGCACGGCAGCACAGATGGCCACGGGAGGCAGGAGCAGGTGGCATGGTTGACGCTAGTTTAGGTGGCTGGAGCAAGAAGAGAAGAGGTTGAAGAAGCAGCACGACCATTGGATTAACATCGTACGGTCAATGCAGCTAGAATAGTTTATATTGACTAAGTTAACAAATCCTTGCATCCAGGTCAACTTAGTAGGCCCACAAGCCAGCCTCCAAATATGATGGGTCCCAGCTAGCAGGGGGTACATTCTTTTTGTGCGTAATAGGGAGGCACTTCCTTGCGTGCAAAGTTATAGATGGTGGGTCCAAGTTGCGTTAGGAATGTTTTCTTTGTGAAATACAAAGGCCCTTCCGATGGGTCCCTACTGTTAGGTGGAGGAATAATTATTTTTCTCATAATAAGGAGGCACTTCCTTGCATGCGGCCATGGACCCAGCTGTCATCCTCTCCACGTACAGTCCTCTTCCGATGGATGTCGTTCGTTGACCACGCCGCGCCAAGAGCACCAAGGCGGTGGACGACGGCGAAGCCTAGGAAGGAAACGACACGAAGTCAAGGATGACTTGGTAGTTTTTTCCCACGCGGAGGGGAGTACGAGGGTTTACTGGTTCGTCTACCATCGTCAGAGAATAACAGCAGGTGTAGGTCAGTATAGAGATGGCCAGGCCAGCGATGAAGTAGGGTGGGGCGGTGAGGCCTACGCGGAAGAACAACCGACCATGGGAGGCGGGAGCAGGTAGTCCCGCCGCGCACTGGTATGGGCGGCTGGAGCAGGAAGATAAGAGATTGAAGAAGCACGCCGGTCATTGGATGGACATCCAATAGTCACTTCTCTCGTTTGTTGACTATGTTGACATGACCTTGCGTGCGCGTCAACTCTTTTTTTAGGAAAGCGTACGCGTCAACCTAGTAGGCCCACAAGTCAGCCTCAAATATGTGGAAAACAAAATACAACCCATCTTCCATCTACCATTATTTCTAATAAATTTACAACCCATTGACTAATTCTAAAGAATTTTTTTGAATCCCATATTCTTTTTGTTAGCATTACAGCCCATAATCTCGCCACGGTTAAAACATTCAACGAAATTTTCATATTTCGGTGTGGTCCAAACTGTTTTTAATCCTGAAATTTCGAATCACGTTCAAACTAATTTTTAAAAAATTATATCAATTTAAAATCCAATATAATTTTCCCTGCAAAAAATTAAATCTCAAATCTCAAAATCCTAAAAAAGGACATTTGAATGTAATTGCTGGTTTGCTATGTTTTTAAAATTTATGTCCCATTTTTTACAACTTATATCCCATTTTCTAGGAAAGCGAATACATCGCTCTCGTCTTGAAAGATTTGCAGCCCAACAGGGCTGAGAAAAGCAAGTAGGCCTCCATTGGGTATTCTTTTCAAAAAGTAGAACTGGGCTAGCCATTTTCAGAAAGAAAAAAAACAATTGGGATCATCATGTGGTAAACATAAAATAAAAGCATGGGCTAGACGGGCCACAACCCCCGCACAACTCGTTGATACCCTGCTCCGTCTCTAAAACTAGTAAATAACAACAACGCAACTTGCTGGGTCCCTGGTGTTAGCTGCTCATTGTGTAATTCTCTCGTTTATTGACTACATTGACAATGGCGTGGGACCCAGATGTCAAACCATTAGAAGGAAGCATTTTTTGGCTTGTAATAACGAGGCACTTGCTTGCATACTGCCATGACCCTGCTGAGTCCCTACTGTCATCCTCTCCATATACAGTCATGTCCTTATTCCTCTTGGTTGTTGACTATGTTGACAACGCCAGACGTTGGCGCACCGCGCATGGAAAGTGAACGGAGTTAGAGGACGGCGGTGAGGCCTCGGACGGAACGAACAGGAGCCATAGAAGATGCAGTAGTGTAGTCGCAGGTGGAGGGGAGTATGAGAAATTGGTTCGAGTGTGGGCGTGGTTGGGGCTGATGTTGCCAAAGATAACAGGACATGTGGGGGAATATAGGGATGGACTGGCCAATGTTTGAGGGTACAGTAGGGCGGCGGAGGCGCAACCAACCGTGGGAGGCGGGAGTAGGCGGTACCGATGGGGTGGTTTGGTTTGGGTGGCTGGAGGTAGAAGACAAGAGATAGAAGAAACATGACAGATGTTGGATGTCAATCCAATGGCTAGTAGTCAGAATCGTTTGTTGACTATTTTGAGACCACCTTGGATAGGCTTTTTCCTCATGGGTCCCAAATGCCAGAATCCAAATCTGTCACGGCCATGCAGCCTTTCTTATGAAAATTTACAGCCCATTTGGTGTGCTAGTTCAAAATAAGTTTGTGGGTGCTGGCAGGGGCTAATCACTTGGGTTCTGTAATGCACAATGAGCTCAAGTAGCCGATGAGAGTGATGTTATTTCCTTTGGTTGGTATTTGATACAATATTTCTCTCTTAATTAAACAAATGGCAAGCCATTTCCCTTGTCAAAGTAAATATGACAGTCACAACCGAGTTGAAAAGGGAAACAACACCTAACTACAACTTACAAACTATATAGAAGCACGAGGGTTAATTTTTAATTAGGTTTAGATAAACCCAGATGGAAAAGGGCAACAACATCTAACTCCCGCACTATTTTTGGCAGTCACAATCAAATGGATTGGTCAGGTCCATAGAATGAACATCCTGGGTCGTAAAATTTACTTGATTATGACCACAAGATGCTGTAAATAGAAGCCCGACATGTTCAGAAGCCCTTTTGTCCACCCGAAACTCCTTTTTTGCTCTTCGACATACCCATCTTTCAAAACCATGCTGCTGATAAACTTAAGCCTAATGGACAATAGTAACCTTGCATTCAGTAGGAAGAATGTGACAAATCTAGTGTTTGCATGGTTGGCTACATATTGTTTGAGCGCTATTGTCTTCAATCGAATTTCATGAGAACTGAGAAAATCCCGATGCTTAGGAAACCACCGATTGGACAATTCTAGTGTTTGCATGGTTGGCTACATATTGTTCGAGCGTTATTGTCTTCAATCAAATGTCATGAGAACTGAGAAAATCCCAGTGCTTAGGAAACCATCGATTGGTTATAACTTTCTTACCCCGTCCTGTTGCCTAAATAGACATGAAGATTGACAACAACTAAGGTCTAAAAACAGAGTGTTGAAAGAGCAACAACTGAATGGTTAATTCTGGTACACTATATGCGGGCTTCCAATGTGCGTGAAATTATCACCTTTCTATACAGGTTCTCCAGAGATGGAACTTATGCACATAAATTTAAAATGCAGCTTTACAAGTATAGATGATAATATACAATACCTGAAGAACTATGGAGCCAAACACCTTCTTGACATAAGCACAGAGATCATGCATTACACCCAAGGTCTCCAGTTTAGGCATATAGACGACATTTATTTCAGACGGTGAATAACGAGAATCAAGGACCAACCTTTGAAGTGAAGGGGCATCTTTGATGATGAGCTCCCTTCCGTCAAAAGAAATTCCAATTCTTACATGGTTAGGCGACGTTATTTGGAGACAACCGATTCTAACTATCAAAACAAGCACCAAGCACTCCAGGGCAGGGCAACTGGAGTGGATGATGTTGTCCAATGAGGCCTTCGACATACGAACCTGCACAAGTGAAAGTATTTTGAGAAGTGGGAGTCAAAGCTTTTGTACCAGACTGTTAGGTAGATTGCATAATGCAAAGGTGGCAGTGTGGAGAGAGGAGGAAAACCGTGAGATGGCATCGGTGCTGAGGGCACAAGTACATGGCGTTCAATATGTGGTATGTGATTTCTGGGGGAATAGTAGATCTCAAGCAGCTGTAGTTTTGTGAATTCAGGGGATTTCAACTAGGCGTCTACCATGTAGGGCATGCATAGGTAGCATGCCGGGATGTAGAGGCCTTGAATGGTGCCCTAGTGGGAGGAGATGTGGCTCCGGGGAGTTCAAAATCATTAGAGAGAGATATCTGACAACAATCAAGATTAAGGGGCACGGCGTTCCATAGAGAGCGCCACCAAGTTGAGAGGACTTGGGTGTGGAAGCAATCCTTGGTGGGGAGAAGTGAGATGATCTCCCTAAGGATGGCGTCAGGGAGATCGCTGATGCGGTCCACCTGAGATTCTACGGGTTCCTTAGACCCGGTGGGGGGGGGGCTCGCCGCTTCTCCCTGGGCTGCCGGGTGCGGGATCTACAACAGGCGTCGCCGCTGGCAGGAGCCTCATCTTCTTGGCGCTGGGGTCAGTCAACTCCATTTTCCTTGAGGGCATCGTGTCGAGCTCACAGATTTGAGCAGAGTAACGAATGACGAGCCTAGTTGTAGTGCGAGTGAAGAAGAAGGGGAGCTATTTTTTGTAGTAGTGAGGAAGAAGAGGAGCTGGGTTTTCTGTAGGAGTGAGGTTAGGAATTTGGGGGTACGAGTGGAGCGAGCTGACGTGAGGTGGGTGGGAGTGAGGAGGAAGAAGAGCACCCATGTTTTTTTTTGGGGGGGGGGGGTGTAATGCGTAGCACCTCTCATTAAGTAAATATATGGGCTTTTGAATTGATTTTATTATTTAGGGTGGATGGGCTATTTTGTCTTGGGCCCAGAGAAACAATTACTACTAGTACATTGGAGACACTCTACAGCTACCCAGAAAAACAATTACTACTAGTACAGTGGATACACTACCGCTTCTGGCTCCTCCTAGGTCATCTAAACGTCTCCCACGACTGAAAGCTATTTTACTTTGGTTCACCAACATGCGGGCCATGCAGCGCGCAGGCCCAAATGCCATCCACCAAATTAGAAGGCGGTATGCAGGGGGAGAGTCGCCCCAGTCGTAGTGCGGCAGTAACGAGCCGTCATATCACAAAATCCCACCTCCCACTGTCTAAGTTGGATGGATGAAGCAACCATCATTTCACTCTTCATTGAATCCCCTTCTCACTCACCGTCTTCAAGAAAGCCAACACTCGCTTCTGCCATTGTTCTCTCCCAACGAAGGGAAGGTAAGAGGATTTGTGATGTTGGTATATTTTCTTTCCAAAAAAAACTTTTGCAAAGCAGTAACCGTCCACACTCTCTTTTTTGTATCATTGTCATTGCGACTATGTTTTCCTTTCAGTTGACTTTAATTCATTAGTTTCATAATGGATCAATGAGAACCAGGCAAAGATCTGCCAATGTTGGAGCATACACGGGGGGCTGATTCCCACGAGATAGAGAACACCAAGAAGATGGAGGCCAGCATCGAGTCGACTCCAGATATGTTCACGGCCACTACTGAGATGGTCAAGGACACATTTGAGGTTACAGCCCCAGTGGCCCTATGATGCGGAGCATCCCAAGGCCCCATGGACCTACCTACATCACCCATGACACCACTTGGACCAATGCCACGAGCACGAGTAAAGGCTATCGAAGGTAAGGTGAACTCGCTCCTTTCCGAACTAACACTTTCTATGCATGAGACATGGCTGCTACCTCAAGCAGAAACACTATGTGTGATCAGGAACTTGGATGAGAGCCATGGAGCAGCTACATACATATGACAAGACGGCGAGGACACCAAGCATCAAGCCCAAGGAAATCAGGCCAAAGAAAGCTACAGCGGTCGGACATCCGACCAGGACCGGACGTCCGACACCTCCCAGGCTCTGGACGAGCGAACCTCCCTGGACGACCAATGCCACCCCAACCGAACGGAAAATGCGAAAGTTCGTGGAAGACCGGACGACTAGCGACAGGACGACCGGACTCCTACGGACGTCCGATGCCATGGCGACAGAACGCAATCTATGGAAGTCCGAAGATCTACGGACGTCCGGACCTCCATGAGCCTCCGGACGACCGACGCCTTATCGACATCCGGCCCCTGGCTGTGTCCAGCTGCGGGCTGAGGCCCATGTACCCCTTCACTTTACCCCTTTGTACTACGACTATAAATAGACCTCTCCCTCCTCCTAGCTAGGGTAGCGTTGTGTTAGCTCATATGTGAGATAGAGCTTCGCTCATCCATCCAGATCTACTCCATCGCGAGGGACCGACACCTCTTCAGAGAAGATCCACCTTGGATTCAAGAACCCTTCATGCCAAGACCCCTCAAGACCTCCTCACGGATAAGAACCGGTTACCTTTGCATCATCCTTTGTTAATCGTGGATCTTGTATCTCTCTTTGTGTTTCGAGGATCTAGCACATGTGTGATTGTTTCTTGTTGATTTGAGTGATTCCTCTCTTTCTGATGCGGAGCATCCCATGATCATCCCCATGGACCTACCATCGTTGCATCAAGAGCCAAGAGGACCCATGACACGAGCACGAGCCAGAGCTCTCGAGAACGAGGTGACTTCTTTCCTTAGTGATATCACATATGATCCACTCGAGACATGGTCACTACCTAAGTCCGATATGCTATGCATGATCAGGTGTCAAGAGGAGCCTCCCGAAGATGCACGTGAAGACGGACAAGTCGCCAAGTCCACGAATGAAGAGAACCAACAAAAACGGGCAACTTCACCTTCCAGGCCCCGGACATCCGGCCAAGACCCCGGACATCCGGCCCCTGGAGATGCCAACACAGCAGTCGCAGCCCAGCCAGAAAAGCTACAGGGCCCGGACATCCGGCCCCGCGCCCCGGACATCCGGCCTACCCCGAAGCCCCGGAAATCCGGCCCTCTGCCCGGAAATCTAGCCTTGTCTATCCAGAGACCACAGAAGTTTTCACCGCCAGCCCGGACATCCGCCCCCCCAGCCCGGACATCCGGCCACTCATGAAGCCCTGGACATCTGGCCCGACGCCCGGACATCCGGCCTTGCCTGTCTGTGAACAGTGAAGGGCCGAAGCCCATGTACCCTCTCGCCCCCCTAGACTATATATACTTCATCCCCTTCCTCTTTCTAGGGTTAGCGTTGTGATAGCTCATTTGTGAGATAGAGCTTCGCTCATCCATATCGGATCTACTCCTTGAGAGAGACCGCGACCCCTCTTGGGAGAAGATCCCCCTTGGATTCAAGACCCCCTCTTGGGTGGCCCCCATCAAGACCTCCTTCTAGGAGAAGAACCGGTTACTTTGTATCGTCCTTTGTTGACCTTGGATCATTGTGTATCTCTTTGTGTTATTGGATCTAGCGCATGTGTAATCGAATCTTGTTGGTTTGAGTGATTCTCTCGTGTTTTCCCTCGTGAATCCCCTCGTGTTCATCGTGTTTCTCTTTGGGATCGGCTACTTTCGTGAAAGATCGGCCATCTAGGGTTGCACCCTACATCATCTTGGTATCATGAGCCAAGTTGATCACGATTTCGGAGCCCCCTCTTTTTGTTTTCTAGCTTTATTTTGTTGTTTTTCGTCCTAATCCGAAAATAGCCCCACAAAAATAGCCCCAATTTTTTTTTGTGATTTGTAGGTGTGATGAAGTTTTGTTGGATTTGATCTGCGGATTTCGTGTGTTGCAGGTAGATCTAGCATTCCCCCACCTTTTCCCCAAATGCCATCCACAAAATCTTCCGAATTTTGCCCCGGATTTGACCTATCCACGCGGTGTTCTTCGAATTCGTCCATGGATCCAGCGCCCGGACATCCGGCCTGACCAGCCCGGACATCCGGCCATCACCCCCGGACATCCGGCCCCTGGCAGCAAAACAACCCATCCACCATACGTTTCCCGCCTAACTCTCGCCAAATTTCGTCCCGGTGCCCACATCCACTTCCGCATACCTCCACCACTTCCGCATAGCACCACCCTAGCCTTTCCCGCTACTAACTCCGACAATTTTGCCAAATTTTTCTTTGAGAATTTGAGTTGTGGTTTCCGTGTCCTTTTGTGTTTCGGCTATCTAGGTACGGTTCGGCATCAACATCACCACCACTCATCTTCACCAAGGACTACTACGAACGGCTACATCAACATTACTTTGGGTATCACCTTCACCTTGGATATCAACTTGGTATCGTGATATCATTATCCTCTTTTGCAATCGCATTGATAACCACATGGCCTTACTTTTGCGTCACTTACCCATCGAGACTAGCCCTTGAGTATTGCCGGCAACGTGACTTGTGCACATTAGTGTTCATACTTCCCCTAGCATACATACCATCATCATGTTGCATATTTTGGTATCATCACTTGTGTCACAAAGTTGTTGTCACATACACAATTGCTATCTTGCTTCATGAAACATTGCATGAGAAAAGAGCTCAAACATCAAAGAGCCAAACAAGCTTTTAAGCAAAAAGAGGAAAGACAAGCAAAGATCAAGAACCATAGCATCATATAACATTAATATTGTCATACTCGATCATCTTGGATCAATGCATAGGAACATCATACACATAGCATACTTGGGATAGAAGTCGTTGCATTTTTGCTTAGTAGGTTGTGCACAAGTTCGTATCCGCCTATTGTGCAATCATGCTAGTGTCTCTCTAGTGTTGTGCAACAAGAGCATCTTGGTGAATTCCACATTTTGGCTCATCCTTGGTTGCATAACCCCATCTTATCTATTTGCGTGTGTGTTTCCGTGTACCATATCTTGCTATTGGTCTACTTGTTGCATTTGTAAATTCGTGAATCTTTTACAACATTATTGAGTCTCACTTACAATTGCATCAAATTTTGTGCCACCATCCTAACCGAGCTCCACCATAAGCTTTTACTTGTGTAGGTGTGAGAACCGACAAGAATTGGTACCAATTGTGCTATTTCCTTGTTACACATTGGAGTCATCTTTGATCCATTGTCAACATCGGTCAAGGTACATTTGATATTGGTTCTTCCCTTTCTTCCACTCACACTTGTCTTGGAATGATGGATAGGCCAAGTACTTCTACCAACCCACTCTTCATGGAGCAAGACGACGACATGAACTCCTTCGTCACCAAGAGTCACCTCTTTGGTGCACAACGTGCTTTGCATCAAGAGCAACAAGCTATGAGTGAACGCATCGACAACCTTGCCGCCGACTTGCGACTTTCCGAGCAACGTACAAGGGACTACTTCGACCACAAGCTCGACGTTCACAAGCAAGAGAATGACGCAAGGATGGACGAGATTCGTGCTTTGTTGCTCAACCGCTCTTCTTCCACTTCAAGAAGGAGCCGTTCAAGTCACCATTCCGACTTCACCCTCTCCGGCTCAAGTACACCGACATCGAACACTCTTCGTCGAGCCGCGCGCAACGAGCGTCAAGCAAACCTCAATCCACTTCGAGACACCGACTCGCACGAACATCGACGACGTCAAGTCGAAGAAGCCTTTGCGCTAGCTCGAGAACGGCAACACCAACGTCAACAAGAACAAGAGGAACGAGCGCGACAACATCAAGATGCACAAGACACCGAGGTGGAATGCCAAGAACAACAACTACGTGAAGCTCTAGCACTTGAAGCGCAATGTGCCCTTCATGAATCAAGTCGTGCCGTAGCCGATCAAGGCCGACAAGCTCGACTACATCAAGAAGCACTTCGTGATGAAGCTCAAGAAAGAATTTACCAAAGACGTGTGCATCGACAAGCTCCTTGTCAAGATAGACAAGCTCCTCGTCAAGATAGACAAGCTCCCCCTCAAGCGAGACAAGAACATCAAGTCCATCGAGAGCAAGAAGACAATGGACCCAATCCTCGCCAAGAGCAACATGAGGAAGACATCCAACTTCGCCAAGAGCATGATAACAATGTCAATCCTCAATGACATGGGAGTCATCATCCCCGACCCCAGCACAATGAAGAGCAACATTATGGCAAGCTAAAGTTCACCATGCCCAAGTTCAATGGAAGCAATGACCCCGAAGAGTACATCTCATGGGCAGTGAAGGTTGACAAAATCTTCCGCTTGCACAACTACGAAGAAGAGAAGAAGATCGCAATGGCATCCCTTGAGTTCCAAGACTATGTCCTCATTTGGTGGGAACAAATCATAGAGCGCCGCGAGGCAAGAGGTGAACCACCCATCACCACTTGGACACAAATGAAGGATGTCATGAGAGCACGATTCGTGCCAAACTACTACAACTGCGACCTCTTCAAGAAACTTCAACAACTCAAGCAAGGAACCAAGAGCGTTCAAGAGTACTACAAGGAAATGGAGATTTCCATGATACGAGCCAACATTAAAGAAGATGATGAGCAAACTATGGCAAGGTTCTTGAATGGACTCAATCATCCTATCAACAAGATCGCCGACTTCCAACCATACTCGAACCTCATCGAGCTAGTGCATCAAGCTACCAAAGCGGAACGGCAAGTACAAGACGACTTCAAGTATGCCAAGTTCTCATCCATGTCCTATGGCCTCTCCAACAATCAAGCTTCGACGACTCCAACACCTTCTACCTCAACCAAGCCTTCTACAAGCAACGGCGACAAGTCAAGTTACAAGAAAGCTTCGACAAGCTCAAGGCGTCCTCCTACTACAAGAAACTTCAAGAAAGCTCCATCATCATCTACTCCACCCGATGAGACCATCAAGACAAGTTCTATCAAATGCTTCACATGCGGAGGCCGAGGCCACAAGTCCTTCGAGTGCACAAACAAGCGCACCATGATCCTCAACGACGACCGAACCTATGACTCCATGAGTGAAGGAGAAATGGAAGCTCTTGAGCAAGTGGCCATGCACCGACAAGTGAACAATGAAGATGAAGATGACCAAGTCTTTTGCGATGAAGATTCAAGTCCCGCTCTTGTTGTCTCCAAGGTCTTGAGTCTTCTACATCAACAAGACGAAGACCAAAGATGCCATATCTTCCACACAAAGGCCGGCATTAATGGACGTTCTATCAAGGTCATCATCGATGGAGGTAGTTGCCGCAACTTAGCAAGTGAAGAACTATGCTCCAAGCTCCAATTGGTCAAGATGAAGCACCCTCACCCCTACAAGGTTCAATGGCTAAGCGACACCGGCACCATACAAGTCGAGCATAGAGTACAAGTCTCTTTCAAGATCGGCGCCTATGAAGACACATTGGAATGTGATGTCCTTCCGATGACCGTTTGCCACCTCCTCCTTGGACGGCCACGGAAATTTGACTGAGGTGTCATTCACAATGGGCGTACAAATCACTATAGCTTCAAGATGAAAGGGAAAGAGTTCGTGCTATGTCCTATGTCTCCAAGCCAAGTGCTCGCCGACAAGCAAGCCCAAATTGAGTGCCTCCACGATGAGCGACAAGAAAAACATAGTTCTCTTTGCCACCAAATGTGAGATGAGAGAAGTGTGTGACAACCCATCAAGTGTCCTACACTATGTCCTATTGTGCAAGGACGAGGTCACAAAAACTAACAACTCTCATGATCTACCTTTGGTGTTATGTTCTCTATTGCAGGAATTCCAAGATGTTTTCCCCGATGAGCTACCTCCGGGTCTACCTCCACTACGAGGCATTTGAGCACCGAATTGATCTCATCCCCGGAGCGCCGCTTCCCAACAAAGCTCCATACCGCGTCAACCCCGAAGAAACCAAAGAAATACAAATGCAAGTAAAGCATCTCATAGACCATGGACATGTGCGTGAAAGTTTGAGTCCTTGTGCCGTACCGGTCATTCTTGTGCCAAAACGTGATGGTAGCTTTCGCATGTGCTCCGATTGTAGACCTATCAATGCTATCACCGTTAGATATAGGTACCCCATTCCACGCCTTGATGATATGCTTGATGAACTTAGCGGTGACACTATCTTTTCCAAAATTGATCTTAAAAGTGGTTACTATCAAATCCGCATACAAGAGGGTGATGAATGGAAAACCGCTTTCAAAACAAAGTTTGGTCTCTATGAGTGGTTAGTCATGCCTATGGGTTTATCGGAAGCACCTGGTACTTTCATGCGTCTTATGCATTACGTGTTTCGCCCTTACATTGGTGAATTTTTTGTTGTCTACTTTGATGATATCCTTTTGTTTAGCAAATCTCTCAAAGAGCATGTCACCCACCTTCGAACCGTGCTACAAACTCTTCGAAAAGAGCAACTTTATGCTAATATGGAAAAATGCCTATTTGGCGTTGACAAGCTTGTTTTCTTGGGTTTCGTAGTTTCTTCTAAGGGTGTTCATGTTGATGAATCTAAGATCAATGCTATTAAAACTTGGCCCCAACCAACCAATTTGCAACAAGTGCGTAGTTTTCTTGGTTTAGCCAGTTTCTACCGTAGATTTTGAAGGATTTTAGCACCATTGCTTCACCTTTGCATGCTTTGAGTAAGAAAAATGCACCGTCTATTTGGGGAACATCTCAAGATATTGCTTTCAATGAGCTTAAGAATTTGCTTACTCATGCTCCCGTGCTTGCATTACCCAACTTTGACAAACCTTTCGAAATTCATTGCGATGCTAGTGGTAATGGCATAGGAGGCGTGTTAACGCAAGAGAAGCGTCCCATTGCATACTTTAGTGAGAAACTCTCCGGAGCGCAACTCAATTACCCCATCTATGACAAAGAGCTATATGCTTTAGTGCGAGTTTTGCATGAATGGGAACATTACCTTCGCCCACATGAGTTCATTATCCATACCGACCATGAAACACTTAAATACCTTAAGGGTCAAACTAAGTTGAACAAGCGTCATGCTAAATGAAGTGAATTTATTGAGTCATTTCCCTATGTCATCAAGTACATTAAGGGTAAAGAAAATGTTGTGGCGGATGCGCTTTCCCGTATATGCATGCTTGTCACTAACCTTGACTTGAATGTCATTGGTTTTGAGCATATCAAAGACTTGTATGAACAGGATCCTACATTCGCCATACCTTATGCCAAGTGTTTGATGCATACTTCTTGGGATCGAGACTACATCAAAGATGGATATCTTATGAGAGCCAACAAACTTTGCATCCCCGAGTCCTCTTTTCGTTTGTTGCTTTTGCGGGAATCTCATGGAGCGGACTCATGGGACACTTTGGACGCGACAAGACATTTGCTACGCTCTCCAAGAACTACTTTTGGCCCAAGATGCATCGCGACGTCAATCACTTCACCAACCGTTGTTCTACATGTCGCAAAGCTAAGTCTAAAGCCCAATCTCATGGCCTCTATATGCCACTTCCAATTCCATATCAACCATGGGAAGATATTAGCATGGACTTTGTGCTTGGTTTGCCTAGAACTCGAAATGGCAAGGATTCCGTTTTTGTTGTTGTGGACCATTTCTCCAAAATGGCTCATTTCATTCCTTGCAACAAGATAGACGATGCTTCACATATTGCAAATTTGTTTTGTAGGGAAATATTGCGCCTTCATGGAGTGCCAAAGACGATTGTCTCGGACCGCGACGTCAAGTTCTTGAGTTACTTTTGGAAGACCTTATGCGCCAAGCTCGGAATCAAGCTCTTGTTCTCTTTGGCATACCATCCACAAACCGACGGCCAAACGGAGGTCACCAACCGTACGCTATCCACCCTACTACGCGTGTTGATAAAGAAGAACATCAAGGAGTGGGAAGAGTGCCTACCCATCGCCGAGTATGCCTACAATCGAGCAAGACATTCGACTACCGGCAAGTCCCCCTTCGAGGTCGTCTATGGCTTCAACCCATTGTCCCCATTGGACATTCTACCTCTACCGCTTCAAGAGCGCACAAACTTGGACGCGAGTGCCCGAGCCAACTTCCTCAAGAAGATGCATGAAGATACAAGGAACACCATCGAGCGCCAAGTACAACGACTCGCGACCAAGCTTAACGCCAACAAGCAACCCATGATGTTCATGTTGGAGATCTTGTGTGGCTACACCTTCGCAAGGATCGCTTCCCCAATGAACGCAAGTCCAAGCTCCTACCACGAGCGGATGGACCCTTCAAGGTGCTTGCACGCTTACAACGACAATGCTTACAAGATCGACATCCCACGTGACATGTACTCTGTGAGCGACATCTTCAACATCAAAGATCTCTTCCCGTACCATGGTGATGAGGATTTCAATCCGAGGTCGGATCTTTCCCAAGGGAGGGGAGATGATGCGGAGCATCCCATGATCATCCCCATGGACCTACCATCGTTGCATCAAGAGCCAAGAGGACCCATGACACGAGCACGAGCCAGAGCTCTCGAGAACGAGGTGACTTATTTCCTTAGTGATATCACATATGATCCACTCGAGACATGGTCACTACCTAAGTCCGATATGCTATGCATGATCAGGTGTCAAGAGGAGCCTCCTGAAGATGCACGTGAAGACGGACAAGTTGCCAAGTCCATGGATGAAGAGAACCAACGGAAACGGGCAACTTCACCTTCCAGGCCCCGGACATCCGGCCAAGACCCCAGACATCCGGCCCCTGGAGATGCCACCATAGCAGCCGCAGCCCAGCCAGAAAAGCTACAGGACCCGGACATCCGGCCCCGTGCCCCAGACATCCGGCCTCCCACGAAGCCCCGGAAATCCGGCCCTCTGCCCGAAAATCCGGCCTCGTCTATCTAGAGACCACAGAAGTTTTCACCGCCAGCCCGGACATCAGTCCCCCAGCCCAGACATCTGGCCACTCATGAAACCCCGGACATCCGGCCCGACGCCCGGACATCTGGCCTCGCCTGTCTGTGAACAGTGAAGGGCCGAAGCCCATGTACCCTCTCGCCCCCTAGACTATATATACTTCACCCCCTTCCTCTTTCTAGGGTTAGCGTTGTGATAGCTCATTTGTGAGATAGAGCTTCGCTCATCCTTATCGGATCTACTCCTTGAGAGAGACTGCGGCCCCTCTTCGGAGAAGATCCCCCTTGGATTCAAGACCCCCTCTTCAATGTCCCCCATCAAGACCTCCTTCTAGGAGAAGAACCGGTTACTTTGTATCGTCCTTTGTTGACCTTGGATCATCGTGTATCTCTTTGTGTTATTGGATCTAGCGCATGTGTAATCGAATCTTGTTGATTTGAGTGATTCTCTCATGTTTTCCCTCATGAATCCCCTCGTGTTCTTCGTGTTTCTCTTTGGGATCCGCTACTTTCGTGAAAGATCGGCCATCTAGGGTTGCACCCTACATCACTTTCCCATCGTGTTCTTCATAGGATCCGCTCCAATCGTGAAAGATCAGCCCCTAGGGTTTCAACACTACATCATCTTGGTATCTAGAGCCACGTTGATCACGATTTCGGAGTCTCCCCGTTGTGTTTTCTAGCCTTGTTTTGTTGATTTTGTCCTAAATTCGAAAATTCCCCACAAAAATAGCCCCAATTTTTTTGTGATTTGTTGGTGTGATGAAGTTTTGTTGGATTTGATATGTGGATTTGCTTTGCCACGAGTGGATCTAGCTTTCCCCCATCTTCTCCACCATTTCCATCCTCAAAATTGCCCGGATTGGACCATTTTCGCCACATCCACCACGAACCCTAGCAGTTCATCTCGTGCCCGAAATCGCATAGGTATTGGACGTCCGACAGCTTCCGGACGTCTAACGACCGGACGACCGCAATTCCCCGAACGTCAGTAATTCAATGACGAAACTGAATTTTTCTCCCCCCAAACATTTTCAGCCACCGCCCCACTTCCGCATACGCATCTTCATACCACCATCACTTTCCGCAACCACCTTACGCTGACCCGCTACACACTCTGGCACAATTTTGTTACGTTTTGCTTCGAGAATTTGTGTTGAGGTTCCGTGTCCTATTGTGTTTTGGGATTTAAGTACGGTTCGACACCAACATCACCGCCGCTCATCTTCGCCACAGATTTGTCATCGACAACGACCACTTCACCATTTTTGACACCGTCAACCGTTTCTTGCTTACAAACAACCAACATCAATCGGTAACCTTATCTTGGTATCATGATATCATTCTACATTCTTGCCAATGCATTGATAACCACATAGCCTTACTTTTGGCATAGCTTACCCATCGAGACTAGCCTTTGAGTATTGCCGGCAATGTAACTTGTGCACATTAGTGATCATACTTCCCATAGCATACATACCATATCATTGGTGCATATCTTGGTATCATCTCTTGTGTCACAAAGTTGTCATCGCATATACAATTCCTATCTTGGTTCGTTAAGCATTGCATGAGAAAAGATCTCAAAAGAAAAAGAGCCAAACAAGCTTTTAAGCAAAAGGGAATGATAATCAAAGAGATTTTAAGCAAGAACCATAGCATCATACAACATTAAGATTTTCATACTAGATCATCTTGGATCATATCATTGGAAGACCATAAATAGAGCATACTTGGAAGAGAAACCATTGCATTTTTTCTTATTTGGTCGTGCACAAGTCTTCGTATCCGCTTGTTGTGCAATCGTTCTAGTGTCTCTCTAGTGTTTGCAACAATAGAATTTTTGTGGATTCCACATTTTGGCTCATCCTTGGTTGCACGACCCCATTTATCTCTTTGCGTGTGTGTTTCCATGTACCATATTTTCCTATTGGTCTACTTGTTACATTGCAAATTTGCGAATCTTTTCCAACATTATTGAAGCTCACTATCAATTGCATCAAATTTTGTGCCACCATCCTAACCGAGCTCCACAATAAGCTTTTACTTGTGTAGGTGTGAGAAACTGACAAGAATTGGTACCAATTGTGCTATTTCCTTGTTCCACATTTGAGTGATCATTGATCCATCTTCAACATCAGTCAAGGTACATTTGGTATAAGTTCTTATATTTCTCCCACTCACATATTTGCCTAAAATGATGGATAGGCCAAGTACTTCTACCAACCCACTCTTCTTCTAGCAAGACGACGACATGAACTCCTACGTCACAAAGATCCACCTCTTTCGTGCACAACGTGCTTTGCATCAAGAGCGACAACAAATGAGCGAACGCATTGACAACCTCGTGCACCGACTTGTGACACTCTGAGCAACATACAAGAGACTATTTCGACAACAAGCTCGACGACCACAAGCAAGAGATTGACGCAAGAATGGACGAGATTCGTGCTTTGTTGCTCAACCGCTCTTCTTCCACTTCGTCCTGATCAAGACGGAGCTGCTCAAGTCGACACTCTGACTACACCATCTCCGGCTCAAGTACACTGTCGGTGTCAAAACCGGCGGATCTCAGGTAGGGGGTCCCGAACTGTGCGTCTAGGCCGGATGGTAACAGGAGGCAAGGGACACGAAGTTTTACCCAGGTTCGGGCCCTCTCGATGGAGGTCAAACTCTAAGTCCTGCTTGATTAATATTGATGATATGGGTAGTACAAGAGTAGATCTACCACGAGATCGGAGAGGCTAAGCCCTAGAAGCTAGCCTATGGTATGATTGTTGTGTATCAATGTGTTGTCCTACGGACTAAAACCCTCCGGTTTATATAGACATCGGATAGGGTTAGGGTTACATAGAGTCGGTTACAATGGTAGGAGATCTACATATCCGTATCGGCAAGCTTGCCTTCCACGCCAAGGAAAGTCCCTTACGGACACGGGACGAAGTCTTCAATCTTGTATCTTCATAGTCCAGGAGTCCGGCTGAAGGTATAGTCCGGCCATCCGGACACCCCCTAATCCAGGACTCCCTCAGTAGCCCCTGAACCAGGCTTCAATGACGACGAGTCCGGCGCGCAGATTGTCTTCGGCATTGCAAGGCGGGTTCCTCCTCCAAGTACTTCATAGAACATTTTGAACACAAAGATAGTGTCCGGCTCTACAAAATAAGTTTCCACATATCGCCATAGAGAGAATAATATTTACACAAATCTAATTTGGTGACGTATTCTGTAGTGTGACATCACACCACGGCCAAGCCTTTATTCTTTTACTGTCCCATCTCAGCGTGTTATGCGAGGCAGTTTCCTTGGCACGTCTTGTTAAAGCAGAGATCGTGTCCCCTTATTCCGGGATTCTCATCAATACGGGCGTGGGTAACCCAACCGCGCCATTGATTACGACGCTTGGGAGATAAGCGAGTTTTACCAGGCTGGTGGGGACGCATAGTCGCGTCCACCCATATAAGGGGATAAGGATCCACCTTTTCACCTACGCCTTCTTCCTCCTTTGCCTATCCATTTTCGCGCTCTCGAGCTCCAGCGCCCAAGTCCGCACTCCCCACCTCAACCTTCTCCAATCATGTCCGGAGCAGGAGGCAAGTGGATGGTCTCCTCCGTTACGGAGGGACACATCAAAAGACTAAGGAAGGCCGGATACTTGTCCAACGACATTGCGCACCGGCTTCCCAAAGAGGGGCAGCTCATCCCTACCCCTAGGCCCCATGAGAGGGTGGTGTTCCTCCCCCATTTCCTCCGCGGACTGGGTTTTCCTCTCCACCCATTTGTCCGGGGGATCATGTTCTACTATGGCCTAGATTTCCACGATCTGGCCCCGAACTTTGTCCTCAACATCTCGGCGTTTATCGTCGTGTGCGAGGCCTTCCTCCGCATCCGCCCCCATTTTGGCCTACGGCTCAAGACTTTTAATGTCAAGCCGAAGGTGGTGCGCGGCAACCAGGCGGAGTGCGGAGGCGCCATCGTGGGCAAGATGCCCAACATCTTATGGCTCGAGGGCTCCTTTGTGGAGACCCTGAAGGGGTGGCAATCAGGGTGGTTCTACATCACCGAGCCGCGCGACCCTAAGTGGGTCGCAGCCCCCGAGTTCCGATCCGGACCCCCAACGCGGCTCACGTCCTGGAAAGAGACGGGCCTGTCGTGAGGGAAAAAAGGAGAGCTGACCGGACTCCAAACATGCGTCCAAACCCTGGTGGACAAGAAGCTCAAGCTTGTCAACGTAGTCCAGGTTATGCTCATCCGCCGGATCCTCTCGTGTCAACAACGGGCTTTCAACCTGTGGGAGTTTGACCCGGCGCGGCACCGAACTCTGAGCAGGCTCTTCGACACGACGTACGAAGATGCCTGGAAGGTGCTTTTCAAAGGCGCTGAGGCCCCCGCATCCGCTACCGAGGATCGCGGATTCAGCACGCAGCGTCACGCTCGTGCGGTAAGCTATTTTTACCTTATACAGGGTATCAGTTTTTCATAGTTTGACTCCATGCGGGATCTAAGCTCCCTTACCTTTGACGGGATTGGCAGGAGACGTCTGGACAAATCAACTGTCCGGCTCCTTTGCCCGAAGGCCCAGCGGACGCCCGTTTGGCGAAGCTGCTGGTTCCGGCACCCTATGTGGTGCCAGAGAAGAAGGCCAAGAAGAAGGCCGCGGGGACTCGAAAGAGTGCCCGGCGCCAGGAGGTGTCGGATCCATCATCCGACGGCTCCAAGACGCACTCCTCCCAGAAAGACGAGGAGGAGTAAGAAGAGACCTCTCCCCCCCCAGCGGGGGAAGTGAAGAAAAGGAAGGCCGCCCCAACTGGGGAGGTCGAAGGGTCCAAGAAGGGAAAAACCCTTCCTCCGGACTACTCCACCGACGCCGACGATGGCGAAGAGGAGTGGCCGCACAGGGCCAAGCCCCTGGCGAAATCGTAAGTATCTAGATACCAGAGTAATTCATAGTATTCCTCTACTGTACAGCTTTCCCTTATGTCGAATATGATTATGCAGCCCACCCATAGACCGGGTTGATGCATCGTCGAGCGGTTCACTGGACTCGTCGGATGTGAATTCGCTTCCGACGGCTTCCTCCCCCCGCCCTACGGACAACACCGAAGTGTTGTCTCAACAGGTTCCAAGCTGGGAGGAGGTGGTCCTGGAGGCGCCGCAAGGCGACCTCCCGAACTACAGGAGTAAAGAGGATAAAACCCCCCAGGGCTCCAAGTCTGGCTCTGGGCCAGACACCGCTCCGGAACCTTCAAAGGTTCCAGAGTCCGCGGGGGACCTCCTTCCAAGAGGAGCAAGCCCACTGTGTGGGTGACCCCCGTCCAACCGGATGTGCCGGACAATCTGTTGGAGGCGCTCCAATGCGCCACCATCGACGAGGAGCACCGCACCATTATGAGTGTGGTGGTCCAGAAGGTTCAGTCTGCCAAGAGCGGACTGACTGAAGCTTGTACTAGCCTTTTAACAGGCTTTGAGGTAAGTAAAGAATGTGTAAATAATATTACCTCCTAGACAGTAGCCCTTGATGCCCTGTTTGGCATTCGGGAAGAAAAGACGAATAGAGGATCAAATAAAATTCGCAGGAGTCTGACTAAAAGGAGTCAATATGCGTATGCATGCTTCTCTGCTTGCGTCCGCCGCACTGACTACGGAATTGGACACGCTAAAGCAGAACCTCGAGCGGTCCGAGCAAGAGCTCGGGCGTGCCAAGAAGTAGCTCGAGGACAATGAAGGTAAAAAATACCTTGTTTAAATATATATATAAAGGTGCAATTGCAAAAAATGACAGGATTATCGTGGCTATTGTAGGGGCCACGTCTGAGGTGGCGACCCTTAAGCAAGCGCTGGTCAAGGCCGAGAAGAGGGCGGCCACGGAGCGCACCGAGCGGGAGAAGTACGAGGCCCAGGTCGGCAAGGTGCAGCAAGAGCTCCAGGTTCTCATGAAAAAAACATGAGAGTTTGGAGCTTGACTCAAAGACACGAGCGTCCGAGCTCGCAGCGGCTATTGAAAATGCCAAGTCTGCCAAGGCCGAATCCTAGAAGACCCTCCAGGAGTTGGATGAGGTGAAGAAGATAGTGGCGGGTAAGGCATTCTTTATGCAAAGCAAACACATAAATGTGAGTTACTTGTTACTTACCCGAATCCGGAGCTCTCCAGGAGCGTTCGCAGATCTTCCCCGGAGTGTGTCCGATGCTGCCGCATTCTATCGAGCCGAGGAGGGCAGCTCGACAGAGAAGGTGTTCTGGTCTCAGTATGCTGAGGCCGGACACCCTGTGCCCCTGAGCGACCAGCTGAAGCAACTGGTCGAGCTCCACAAGGCGGCCGAACAGGCCATGAAGGGCATCATAGTTCGGCTGTGGCCTGGAGAGGCTCTGCCTGGGAGCTATTTCGGGCTGGTGCGGCGGCTGGTGGGGGCCTGTCCGAGGCTCGAAGTCATCAAGCGCTCCGTCTGCATTGAAGGTGCCCGTAGGGCCCTTGCCCGTGCTAAGGTGCACTGGGGCAAGCTGGATGCTGAGAAGCTTGTGAAGGACGGGCCATCGCCGGGGAAAGAGCATCGCAAGCCCGAGAATTACTATAAGGATGTTCTGAAGGGTGCCTGACATGTGGCGGATGAATGTTCCAAGGATGTATTTTTTGAGTAAAACTCGCTCGTTTTGTCCTGTGCGCTGAAAACTTGTTCATATGCGCTAAGCAATGCTGTTGGAATTTAAAATATTACCTTCTGTGCGGCTGTTTATCAATTCTGAGAGATGGCGAGTCGTCGGTTCTGCCCCCGTGCTGCTAGTGCTGGGGTGTTCGGGGATAAACCTGAGCGCTCTTTTTCCCATGTTTGGGTCCTTCGAGGGTGGCACTCAGCCCAACGAACAAGGCAATCGGACTATAATGCGTGAACACTCTCACTTAGCCATAGAATTCTATAATTTTAAATTTCAGCGAAGCCCCTGGTATTCGGAAGACCGAGTTCGGGGCGCTATCCACGCCTTGGCCGGACAGAGCCGACTCCTCGCTCTAAGCGGCATAAGTCTTTAAGGACTCGAATAAACCTCTCGAACAGCGACCAGCTCTCGCTTCATCATGACAGTCAGTTTTAGCTTTCTCCATTGAGGTGCTCGACCCAGCTCAACTGGGGCACAATCGCAGTGGTTCTCCTAGTGCTACCTTAGCCGATATAGCGGAACGTAAGGCACCAAAACATAGGAGCCGGGCAAACCCAACTATTGACCCAAGACATGATTCAGAGCCGATGCATATAATGCTATAAGTTCGGGGTGCCGCACTTGTTAAAGTGTTCGGACTTCTCACACCATATTGAGGGGTACTAAAGCCCCTGGCGTATTTTGGCCATACCAACGTGTACGGGTGCAACATGTCATTAAGGAACATATATTTATGGAAAAAGAGTAATGCAAAAATAGACAGAAGCTATGCATTGTTTATTAAAGAGGGCTGCGATCGAAGCAGAACGATACAAATAATGCGATAAGCAAAAGGTTGGACTATTTAATATGTCCGTTCCAGGGGCAAGCTGCGGAATGGTATGTGAAACAGGTATACTGCTCGTGATAGAGACCACCTGGGAGTTCCGTAATGCGGCGTGGCTTGTCTGCTTCCCTAGTTCTTGCATCGTTTGTGCGGCAATTGAACTGCCGAACAAGCCTTCCGAAGAATGGAGTCCTGAAAGTAAGAGAAAATTAAAAAATCGGCAGCCCCTAGTGCGGTTTAAGCCGTGTTTCGGGCGTGCCATGATGGTGCCCCTCCCCCTGTACCCATGGTATTTCTAGAGCATAGTTATGTACACGAAGCACTAGCATCACCTTTTTGAGAGGGCTGGGGTTGGGGCCGCATTGCTACGCCTGCTCGGATCGTGCTAGGCGGTCTTGTTGTAGGTTACTCCAGGCGCGCTTGACGGTGTCCGGTCGTTTAATGGCCGGACTGGAGAACTGCCTGGAGAGGCTGCTTTGTACTTCCACTGCAAGGGCCGCCGTGTGCTCCTCCGTTCGGAGGGAGCGTTCGGTGTTTCCATTGACCGTAATTACTCCTCGAGGGCCTGGCATCTTGAGCTTAAGGTATGCGTAGTGTGGTACCACATTGAACTTGGCGAGTGCGGTTCGCCCGAGCAGTGCGTGATAGCCACTGCGGAATGGGACTATGTCGAAGATTAACTCCTCGCTTCGGAAATTATCCGGAGATCCGAAGACCACTTCAAGTGTGACTGAGCCTGTACAGTTGGCCTCTACACCTGGTATTACGCCTTTAAAGGTCGTTTTGGTGGGCTTAATCCTCGAGGGATCTATGCCCATTTTTCGCACTGTATCCTGGTAAAGCAGGTTCAGGCTGCTGCCGCCGTCCATAAGGACTCTAGTGAGATGAAATCCGTCAATAATTGGGTCTAGAACCAATGCGGCGAATCCGCCATGAAGGATGCTAGTGGGGTGGTCCCTTCGATCAAAGGTGATCGGGCAGGAGGACCATGGGTTGAACTTTGGGGCGACTGGCTCTACCGCGTATACGTCCCTTAACGCGCGCTTCCGCTCCCTTTTGGGGACATGGGTTGCGTATATCATGTTCACCGTCCGCACTTGTGGGGGAAAACCCTTCTGTCCACTGTTGTTCGGCGGCCGGGGCTCCTCGTCGTCATCGCTATGCAGCCCCTTGTCTTCATTTTCGTCATTTAACTTGCCTGCCTGCTTGAACACCCAACAATCCCTGTTGGTGTGATTGGCCGGCTTTTCGAGGGTGCCATGTATCTGGCACAAGCGGTCGAGTATTCGGTCCAAACTGGACGGGCCCCTAGGATTCCTTTTGAATGGTTTTTTCCGCTGACCGGATTTAGAGCCTCTGAATCCGGCATTAACTACCGTATCCTCAGCATTGTCGCCATTAGTGCGGTGCTTCTGCTTGTTGCGACACGACCTGCCACTACTGTCCCTGGTATCCGAATTACCAGGGTTCTTGGTTATATTGTTGCTACAAGCAAGCCAGCTGTGTTCTCCCGTGGAAAAGTGGGTCATGAGTGTCGTGAGTGCTGCCATAGATTTCGGCTTTTCCTGTCCAAGGTGCCGGGCAAGCCACTCGTCACGGATATTGTGCTTGAAGGCTACTAGGGCCTCAGCGTCTGGACAATCGACTATTTGATTTTTCTTTGTTAGGAACCGTGTCCAGAATTGCCTGGCTGATTCATCTGGCTGCTGAATTACATTGCTTAGGTCATCTGCGTCTGGGGGTCACACGTAAGTGCCCAGGAAATTGTCGAGGAATGCGGCTTCCAGGTCCTCCCAACAACCGATTGATCCTGCTGGCAAGCTGTTGAGCCAATGCCAAGCTGGTCCTTTAAGCTTGAGTGGGAGGTATTTGATGGCGTGGAGATCATCGCCGCGGGCCATATGGATATGAAGGAGATAATCCTCGATCCATACCGCAGGATCTGTTGTGCCATCATATGATTCGATGTTTATGGGTTTGAAACCCTCGGGGATTTGATGATCCATTACTTCGTCTGTGAAGCATAGTGGGTGTGCGGCACCTCTATACTGGGCTATATCACGATGTAGCTCCAATGAGCTTTGTCTACTGTGTTCGGCCCTGCCGGATTTGTGTCTGGCGTGACGGTTACCGTCTCGAGTTGTGGGGCGCCCACGCGATCCGTAGATCGATCTTGTTTGCCTTGCCTTGTCCTCCAACATATCTCGCAGGTCAAGCGCATTTTCCCATGCCTTGGTACGGGGTGCGGCTTGAGTGGAGGGCCGAGAGGCCTCTCTGTTGCGGCCACGAGGTGGCCGGTCGGCCATATCAAGTGCTTCCTCCTCTAATCGGGGTAGCAACCTGCGCTTTGGGTAGCTCTTGGAGGGGTGTTCGAGTTTATGCTCTTCGGCCGCAAGGACTTCAGTCCATCTGTCGACTAGCAAATCTTGATCAGCTCTAAGCTGTTGCTGTTTTTTCTTGAGGCTTCTTGCCATGGCCATAAGCCTGCGTTGAAAACGCTCTTGCTCGACGGGATCCTCTGGCACGACAAATTCTTCGTCGTCGAGGCTTGCCTCGTCTTCGGAGGGAGGCATATGATTATCATCCTCGACCTCTCTATCTGCCGCTTTCTCATGAGGGTTGGTTTCTCCATCCTCCTGTGCTGAATCTTGCTGGAGGGGGTTTTCTTCGGCACTCTCCGGAGTATTATTATCTCCCGTGTTGGAATCGCCGTATTTGTTTTGGCGGGATTTTGAGTGGCGCCGCTGACGCTGGCGCTTAGGCTGTTTCTTGGAGGGGTCATCCTCCGCTGTTCCATCGCCATCTCCTTCTTTTGGGGTGTCCACCATGTATATGTCATATGACGAGGTGGCTGCCCAGGGCCCGATAGACGCTGTTTCTTCATTGTCTCCTGCATCAGCGTCCATACCGTCGATGTCTTCGGAGTCGAAGTCGAGCATGTCGGTTAAATCGTCGACAGTGGCTACAAAGTGGGTGGTGGGTGGGCTTGGAATTTCTTCATCGTCCGTATCCCAACCTTGCTGACCATAGTCCGGCCAGGGCTCTCCGGATTAAGAGGGAGACTTTAGTGTCTTCAGAATATCACCGAAAGGCGAGTGCTGAAAGATGTCCGCGGCAGTAAACTCCATGATCGGCGCCCGATCGGATTCGATCGGCAGGGGCGCGAGGGATTCGGAGTTTGGAGAGGAGTGCGGCTCCTTGGAGTCATGGGTTTCGCGGAGTGCGGGGCTGGTGTTCGGCTCGATCGCCGTCGGGATCGCAGCCCTAGAGGCGGTGTCCAACCACCCGTCCTCGATCGGCGCAGTTGGCTCCGAATTAAGGGTCGAAGCCGATGCGGGTGCGGCCTCCAGGGCACTGTTCGGCGGCAGAGCTAGATCATGCTCGTCGTGACAGTGCGACGCGCTCGGCGGCTCGAATCCGTCGAAGATCAAGTCCCCGCGGGTGTCGGCCGTGTAGTTTAAACTTCCAATCTGACCTGACGGCCAGGGGCGTAGCTTTCGATCTGCTCCAGATGGCCAAGTGAATTGCCCCGCAGTCGAAGCCACCGAAGACGAAGATCTGTCCGGGGAGGAAGGTCTCACCCTGGACTGCATCGCTACTGATGATCATAGGAGCCATCAAGCCTGACGGCGACGACATAGAGGAACTCTCAATGAGAGCACCAATGTCGGTGTCAAAATCGGTGGATCTCAGGTAGGGGGTCCCGAACTGTGCGTCTAGGCCAGATGGTAACAGGAGGCAAGGGACATGAAGTTTTACCCAGGTTCGGGCCCTCTCAATGGAGGTAAAACCCTACGTCCTGCTTGATTAATATTGATGATATGGGTAGTACAAGAGTAGATCTACCACGAGATCGGAGAGGCTAAGCCCTAGAAGCTAGCCTATGGTATGATTGTTGTGTATCAATGTGTTGTACTACGGACTAAAACCCTCCGGTTTATATAGACATCGGATAGGGTTAGGGTTACATAGAGTCGGTTACAATGGTAGGAGATCTACATACCCGTATCGCCAAGCTTGCCTTCCATGCCAAGGAAAGTCCCTTCCGGACACGGGACGAAGTCTTCAATCTTGTATCTTCATAGTCCAGGAGTCCGGCTGAAGGTATAGTCCGGCCATCCGGACACCCCCTAATCTAGGACTCCCTCATACACCGACATCAAATACTCTTCGACGTGTCACGCGCCAAGATCATCAAGCAAACCACAATCCTCTACAAGACAACAAATCTCAAGAACAACGACATCGTAAAAACCAAGATACCTTTGCACAAGCACGAGAATGGCAACACCAACGCCAACACAAAGAGGAAGAGCGAGTGCGCCTACACCAAGATGCACAAGATGTCGATGAACAACGTCAAGCGCAACAATTGCGAGAAGCTCAAGAACTAGAGGCACAACGAGCCCTCCGAGATTCAAGTCGAGCCGTAGCCAACCAAGGGCGACAAGCTCATGAGCATCAAGAAGCGCTCCATGATGAAGTTCACGAACGAATATATCAAGCTCGCGTGCATCGCCGAGCTCGACAAGTTCCTCCACAAGCTCACCAAGAACATCAAGTTCAACAAGAGCAAGAAGACACTGGAGATCCTCCAAGACAGCAACAAGTTGAGAGAGATGATTGAGGGAGTCCTGGATTAGGGGGTGTTCGGATAGCCAGACTATACCTTCAGCCGGACTCCTGGACTATGAAGATACAAGATTAAAGACTTCGTCCCGTGTCCGGAAGGGACTTTCCTTGGCGTGGAAGGCAAGCTTGGCGATACGGATATGTAGATCTCCTACCATTGTAACCGACTTTGGGTAACCCTAACCCTCTCCGGTGTCTATATAAACCGGAGAGTTTTAGTCCGTAGGACAACATACACGACAACAATCATACCATAGGTTAGCTTCTAGGGTTTAGCCTCTCCGATCTCGTGGTAGATCTACTCTTGTACTACCCATATCATCAATATTAATCAAGCAGGACGTAGGGTTTTACCTCCATCAAGAGGGACCGAACCTGGGTAAAACTTCGTGTCCCTTGCCTCCTGTTACCATCCGGCCTAGACGCACAGTTCGGGACCCCCTACCCGAGATCCGCCGGTTTTGACACCGACATTGGTGCTTTCATTGAGAGTTCCTCTGTGTCATCACCGTCAGGCTCGATGGCTCCTACGATCATCAATAGCGATGCAGTCCAGGGTGAGACCTTCCTCCTAGGACAGATCTTCGTCTTCAGCGGCTTCGCACAGCGGGCCAATTCACTTGGCCATCTGGAGCAGATCGAAAGCTACGCCCCTGGCCGTCAGATCAGATTTGAAAGTTTAAACTACACGGCTGACATCCGCGGGGACTTGATCTTCGACGGATTCGAGCCACTGCCGAGCGCGCCGCACTGTCACGACGAGCATGATCTAGCTCTGCCGCCGAACAGTGCCCTGGAGGCCGCACCCGCATCGGCTTCGACCCTTAATTCGGAGCCAACTGCGCCGATCGAGGACGGGTGGTTGGACACCGCCTCGGGGGCTGCGATCCCAACAACGATCGAGCCGAACACCAGCCCCGCACTCCGCGAGACTCGTGACTCCAAGGAGCCGGACTCCTCTCCGGACTCCGAACCATTCGCGCCCCTGCCAATCGAATCCGATTGGGCGCCAATCATGGAGTTTACTGCCGCCGACATTTTTCAGCACTCGCCCTTCGGCGATATTATGAAATCACTAAAGTCTCTCTCTTTATCAGGAGAGCCCTGGCCAGACTGCGGTCAGCAAGGTTGGGATACAGACGATGAAGAAATTCAAAGCCTACCCACCACCCATTTTGTAGCCACTATCGACGATTTAACCGACATGCTCGATTTCGAGTCCGAAGACATCGATGGTATGGACGCCGATGAAGGAGACGATGAAGAACCGGCGCCTATTGGGCCCTGGAACGCCACCTCGTCATATGACGTATACATGGTGGACGCACCAAAAAATGACGACGAGGAGCGGAAGGACGCACCGAAGGCTTGTTCCCTCGAAAAGCAGTCAAAGCGGCGACGCAAGCGCCGCCTCAAATCCCACCTCGACAGAAATAGCGATCACACAGACCCAGCACTGGAGCAGGGCGAACCGCTGCCAGACAACGGCAATCCGGATAATCAAACCGAACAAACAAATTCTATCAAGGATAATGGTCTGGACGACATAACGCTGGACAGGCACCCGGAGCAGCAGAATGCCCGTAAAAGGCTTGTTGCCACCGTGAGGAGTCTTAAAAAGCAGAGGCAAAGGCTCAAGGCCGCGCAAGACACACTCCAAATCAGATGGAGTAAAATACTCAACACAGCAGCAAGGTACAGCGACAATCGCCCCTCCAAGAGCTACCCAAAGCGGAAGCTGCTACCCGAATTCGATGAGGAGGCCTCAGACCCCCCCACAACCAAATATCAAAGCAGCCACCTGGTCGGATAGACGACCCCTCTACCAACACAGAGCGGCATACAATGCCGCTCACAATACAACACGCGACCCATGTGAGGGCTCACACCCAAAGGATGGTGCAACAAGATCCATCTATGGACCACGCAAGCGCGCCCCAGCATACAATGCAACACAACAAACATCCGAACAACGCGGCACACCCAGCTACAGGGGTGCCGCACACCCCCTATGTTTCACCGATGAGGTGTTGGACCATGAGTTTCCAGAGGGATTCAAGCCCGTAAACATAGAGGCATACGACGGAACAACAGACCCCGGGGTCTGGATTGAGGACTACATCCTTCATATCCATATGGCTCGAGGAGATGATCTCCACGCCATCAAGTACTTACCCCTCAAGCTCAAAGGGCCAGCTCGTCACTGGCTCAAAGGCCTCCCTGAAAGCTCCATTGGAAGTTGGGAAGAGTTCGAAGATGCCTTTCGGGCAAATTTTCAAGGGACTTATGTCCGCCCTCCGGATGCGGATGATTTCAGTCATATAACTCAACAGCCCGGAGAGTCAGCCCGAAAGCTTTGGAACATGTTTCTTACTAAAAAGAACCAGATTGTCGACTGTCCAGACGCCAAAGCCTTGGCAGCTTTCAAGCATAGCGTCCGTGACGAATGGCTCGCCAGACACCTCGGCCAAAATAAGCCGAGAACAATGGCCGCATTAACAAACCCCATGACCCGCTTTTGCGCGGGTGAGGACAGCTGGCTAGCCAGATGCAGCACCAGCGACCCCAGTACATCTGAAGTTAGAGATGGAAACGGGAAATCATGGCGCAACAGCAATAACAAACGCCGGAATAAAGAAGACAGCACGAAGGGCACGGCAGTAAATGCCGGATTTAAAAGCTCTCGGCCAGGTCAAAAGCCGCCCCCTAAGGGCACCAGGGATGAACTGTCCAGCCTCAACAAAATTCTGGACCAAGTATGTCAGATCCATAGTACCCCTGGTAAACCTGCTAATCATACCCACAGAGAATGTTGGGTCTTCAAGCAGTCTGGCAAGCTCAATGCCGTACACAAGGGTGGATACACCAAGTGAATACGAGGACGAGCCTCCCAAGCAAGACACGGGGGAACAAAAGAAATTTCCACCAGAAGTCAAAACAGTAAACGTATTACAAGTGATCAAGGGAAAAAACAACACGGCACTCCCAGGAAAATATACCCAAGTGCCTGTCACCGCGAAGTCCTGCCACTGGTCGTCTCAACCGATCACTTTCGACCATCGCGATTACTCAGCAAGTCTCTGACATGCATGATGGGCTGCCCTGGTATTAGACCCAGTAATTGGCGGATATCACTTCACACGAGTCTTGATGGATGGCGGCAGCAGCCTAAACCTAATATATCAGGATACAATCCGCGGGATGGGGTTAGACCCAACACAAATTCGCCATAGCAATACTACCTTTAAAGGAGTAACGCCAGGCCCAGGGGCTCGTTGTACGGGCTCCCTCCTACTACAGGTTATATTCGGCTCCCCCGATAACTTCCGTCGCGAGCATTTAACCTTCCACATCGCTCCGTTTCAAAGTGGCTATCAAGCATTGCTCGGACGCGAAGCTTTCGCTCGCTTTAATGCAATACCACACTACGCCTCCCTCACACTCAAGATGCCTGGTCCACGTGACATCATTTCAGTGCACGGAAATATCAAGCGATCTCTGCGCGCCGAAGAGAGTGAGGCTGCCTTGGCAGCCGCACACTAAAGGCGCCTGGACCAGCGAAAGCATCCAATAGGTCGTCAAGACCTCAGACACAACTAATCGAGTCTGGCGCCGCTACTTATACCGAATAAATGGTCACACCCCTATTTGTCAATACAAGGGGCTCAACGCGCGCAGACAAGTGGCAATTTCTTCTAATCTTGAATTATACATGGTTTCTTTAAAAAACTATCTTTTTGCACAACAACTTTTTCACTTAACTTCCACTCTTTTACAGACGATCATCGTGTCACACCCGTCCAGGATACGGCACAACGGAGACACAGGCGCAGACGTGCAGAAGGGACCCGCTCTAAGGATTCTTTTTAGATTAAGACCCTGCGTAAACCTTTTTTACTGTCTCTTGTTGATACATATCCACCGTTGAGAAGGATGCTGACGTCTTGGCATGTGGCCATGCCAGAACAATGCACGTACCTGGACACAAGGGGCTTCTTACAAAGGCCATTATTTAGGCCCGGTTTATACCACAAAGACCGAATACCTTAGGGAGTGTTCGGCGTCGCGAGTTTGGCCCTATATGCATCAGCTCCGAATCATTGTCTTTGGTCAAATGTTGGGTTTGCCTGGCTCCTGTGTTTTGGTGCCTTACGTTCCGCTTTACCGGCTAAGGTAGCACTAGGAGAACTACTGCGATTGTGCCCTGGTTCATCCGGACGAGCACCTCAGTAGAGAAAGCCGAAAACTAACTGTCATGATATAGCGTGATACTGGTCAACCACTCGATGACCTGTGGGAATGTTAGAATTCCTCTCCATTAACAAAGGGCCATTTTCCGGCCAGGCATGTATGCACCCAGGCATCGGGAGAGTGTGGAGCCACCAGGGGCTATCTAGTAGCCCCACTGTCAAACTCCTATGGCTAAGTGAAAGTGTTAAAGCATTATATTCCGGTTGCCTCACTCGCTCCGCTATCACCTCCTTAATAGGACCAAGACATTGGGTTAAGTGTGAACGCGTGTTTTTGCGAGCACCTCCGCATTATAGGCGTGGGGGCTGAAGCCGACGACTGCAATCTTTCAGGTTATACACATGTATACATAAACGGCCGCCCAAGAGGCATCATATTACTTTCCGGCAAAAGTATAAAAATAGCCTTATAAAAATTTATAAAAGCATTTCGCTTACAATGAGATTACATATCACTCAAACATAATATATTTTGAGCACTAGGTCTCTATCAAACGAGCACCCTCAAGAACTTCTTCAAAGTAGTGCTCAGCAGCCCTTCGACCTATGGCCGAATCCCGCGCTGCAACAGTGGTAGCATCCATCTCCGCCCAGTATGCTTTAACACGGGCAAAGGCCATCTGTGCGCCCTCTATGCACGCCGACCTCTTCATTGCATTAATGCGTGGCACCACGTCAAGGAACTGCTGCACCAAGCTGAAATAGCTGTTCGGTTTTGACCTTTCCGGCCATAGCTGATCCACAACAGACCTCATGGAGAGTCCGGACAACCTATTTAGTTCGGCCCATTCGGCTAATTGGTCAGTCAATGAAAGCGGACGCTCGGTAGAATGGAATTGTCTCCAAAACAGCTGGTCTACTTCACGGTCCATCTGACCCTGAAAGTACTTGGCCGCATCGGCAGCGCTCGTCGCCAAATCCATATACACATCCTCCGAACTCCACAGCCGATCCAGAGGGGCATACCGTGGATCTCCGAACTTCCTCCGCAACATAAAGGATTTCCTAGCTACAATATCCCCGGCTTCCCGCAGCTCCTCCTTCTTTGCCCTCATAGCAGAGCGGAGGTCTTTTCTCGTCGCAGCAGCCTTCTCAAGGTCCGATGCCTTCGCTTGGTTTTCCTTTTCAAGAACCCGGCAACAGTCGGCGACGGCTTTTAATTCTATGGCCATCTTGTCTCGGCTCTCGCCATGCGCGGCCTTCTCGGCTCGCAACTCTTCGGTCGCCTTCAAAGAAGCCACATTACCCAACCTCGCTTGTTCCTTGGCTCAGGAAAGTTCTGCCCGCAAGGCTTCAACAGTGGCAGCTCCATCTGCAGTCACAACATATTAAAGATACTGGCATCATGCTGCTCTTCCTATGTGGCATTTACCAGATAATGACACTTACCCTGTGCCTCGTCAAGCCTTTTGTTAACAAGCTCGATGTCGGCGTCTGCCGCATCCAACTGCCGTTCTAAATGGGCAAACTCGCTAGTCCGACTAGCCACCGGAGCTTCCATCACCTGCACATAGAGGCAGTATGGTTATTACCTGGGAATATGACCCTCTGTTCGTCGTCGTTTCCGACGACAACCAGAGTCTCAGGGGCTACTATCTACACAGGGCACACCTAGCATGTGCAGGACTATCATACATTCTTTTACGTACCTCAAAGCCTGTCAGTAGACTCATAAAAGCTTCATGCAATCCGCTTTCGGCGGATGAAATTCTCTCCATCACCGTATTCATCAGCACACGGTGTTCATCTGAGATGGCTGCTCGCCCCACCAACTCCCTCAGAACATACGATCGCACACTAGACAGTGCCGGACTCTTTTGTATGCTCTCTTCGGGAGCCGGACACTGGGAGCTTCGGGGGTCACTGGGATTATCTTCTGGCCTCACCGGACTCGGAGAGGCCCTCCGCGACAACACTTCAGGGTCGCCCGCTTCCGGAGCGGAGGAGTCTGGAGGAGGCGTTTCGCTCTCCATCATCTCTGGAAGAAGATCCCCCGAAGACGAGCTCATTTGAAAGGGGCTAAGGCCCGAACTGCAAAGATATATGCGGTGGTTATTTTCTCAGAAGAAAAAGATGGCATATCCGTACTATTAAAGTATTTCGGGTCACTTATTACTCGCGGGAGAATTGATCCCCCCGCGGACTTTGTGCGGCAACAACGCCCCCCCAAGGTAGGACCCTCTGTGGGAGACTTCTTCTCCCGTTTGGAAGCTTCGGCTTCCGAATCCCCGGGCGCAGTCCTTTTCCTCTTCTGGTCGTCTTCCTTCATGGAGATGCTCACTCCCTCAGTTAGAATGGGCAGCGTTGGGGGCCCGCGCCCGCCCGTATTATCCTCCAGAGTATCTTCCTTCAAGGGCTCCGGGCAAGGTGCGGTCTGGAGCATCTTTTCCAATACCGAATTTTCCAAACCCTCAGGGAGGGGGGCCGAACACCGAATCAACTTCACCTTTGTTAGCCAGTCCTGGACAAAAAGCGAACTCTCAAAAATAACTTCGTAACAAGGGAGAGATAGTATGTTCGGCCGGAAGATGCCTTACCTGTTCGGCGGCGCGGTTACCACTCAGGCCCACGTCCTCGGTAATTTCCGGACACTCCACCTGAGGTCCGAAGAATGACTTGTACATCTCCTCGTGCATCAGGCCGAGAAAATTTTGAATGACACGCGGTCCCTCGGGATTGAACTCCCACAGGCGAAGAGGCCGGGGTTCGCAAGGTTGGACTTGACGAACCAGCATAACTTGTATTACCGCAACCAAACTGAAATCTCCATTGAAGAGATCTCGAATGCGGCTTTGCAGTATAGGCACCTCCTTGGCTGCACCCCAGCTCAGACCTCTGCTGATCCATGACATCAGTTGTGGTGGAGGGCCCGAGCAGAAAACAGGGGCGGCCGCCCACTTGGCACTTCTAGGAGCTGTGATGTAGAACCACTCCTGTTGCCACAATTCAGACACCTCTGGGATGGAACCTTTGGGCCACGGAGCTCCCGTCATCTTGCGTATTGAGGCACCTCCACACGCTGCATGTTGCCCCTCGATCATCTTCGGCTTTACTTCAAAGGTCTTGAGCCATAGGCCAAAGTGAGGGGTAACCTAGAGGAAGGCCTCGCACACGACAATAAATGTCGTGATATGAAGAAAGGAGTCTGGAGCTAGATCATGGATGTCTAGCCCGTAATAAAACATCAAACCCCTGACGAAAGGATCCAGAGCAAGGCCTAGACCTCGGAGGAAGTGGGAGACGAACATGATGTTCTCGTTGGGTTCGGGGGTGGGGACGGCCTGCCCTCGGGGAGGCAGCCGATGCAAAATCTCGGCGGTCAGATATCTGGCCTCCCTCAACTTTTTGATGTCTTCTTCCGTGACGGAGGAAGGCACCCATCGGCCTTGAAGGCTAGATCCGGACATGACTGAAGGTTCGGAGCACCTGACCTAAACTTTGGGCGTTTGAGCTTGAGGTGGGGGAAGGATTCGATTGAGCACGGGAGGGAAAAATAAAAGCCTTGTCCCTTTATAAAGAGGGTGAATATCAAGCGTCCTCTCCGTGTCCGGTTGGACTTGCCTATAATCTAGGAGTCCTAGAAGCGGTTGGGTTACCCACGCTCGTATTGATGAGAATCCCGGAATAAGGGGACACGATCTCTGCTTTAACAAGACGTGCCAAGGAAACTGCCTCGCATGACGCGCTGAGGTGGGATAATAAAACGACTCGGATAAAGGCTTGGCCGTGGTGTGTCACACTACGGAATACGTCAGCAGATTAGATTTGTGTAAATATTATTCTCTGTATGGCAATATGTGGAAACTTATTTTGCAGAGCCAGACACTATCTTTGTGTTCAAAATCTTCTATGAAGTACTTGGAGGAGGAACCTGCCTTGCAATGCCGAACACAATCTGCGCGCCGGACTCGTCGTCATTGAAGCCTGGTTCAGGGGCTACTGAGGGAGTCCTGGATTAGGGGGTGTTCGGATAGCTAGACTATACCTTCAGCCGGACTCCTGGACTATGAAGATACAAGATTAAAGACTTTGTCCCGTGTCCGGAAGGGACTTTCCTTGGCGTGGAAGGCAAGCTTGGCGATATGGATATGTAGATCTCCTACCATTGTAACCGACTTTGTGTAACCCTAACCCTCTCCGGTGTCTATATAAACCGGAGAGTTTTAGTCCATAGGATACACAAGAACAATCATACCATAGGCTAGCTTCTAGGGTTTAGCCTCTCCGATCTCGTGGTAGATCTACTCTTGTACTACCCATATCATCAATATTAATCAAGCAGGATGTAGGGTTTTACCTCATCAAGAGGGCCCGAACCTGGGTAAAACTTCGTGTCCCTTGCCTCCTATTACCATCCGGCCTAGACGCACAGTTCGGGACCCCCTACCCGAGATCCATCGGTTTTGACACCGATAATGATCCTCCTCGTCAAGGACGTCATCATCCCCGACACCAACACAATGAAGAGCAAAGATACGACAAGCTCAATTTCACCATGCCCAAGTTCAACGGAAGCAATGATCCTGAAGAGTACCTATCATGGGCATTGAACATCGACAAAATCTTCCGCTTGCACAACTATCAGGAAGAGAAGAAGACCGCGATGGCATCCCTTGAGTTCCAGGACTATGTCCTCATTTGGTGGGAACAAGTCATTGAGCGTCGAAAGGCAAGAGGTGAACCACCCATCACTACTTGGGCGCAAATGAAGGATGTCATGAGAGCACGCTTCGTGCCAACCTACTACAACGGCGACCTCTTCAAGAAACTCCAACTACTCAAGCAAGGAACCAAGAGCGTTGAAGAATACTACACGGAAATGCAGATTGCCAGGATACGAGCTAATGTCATGGAAGATGATGAGAAATTATGGCACATTTCTTGAATGGACTCAATCATCCTATCAAGAAGATCGCCGAATTCCAACCATACTCGAACGCCATCGAGCTAGTGCATCAAGCTACCAAAGCGGAACGTCAAGTGCAAAATGACTTCAAATATGCCAAGTTCTCATCCAAGTCCTATGGTTTCTCCAACAACCAAGCTTCAACAACTCCAACACATTCTACCTCAACCAAGCCATCTACAAGCAACAATGACAAGTCGAGTTACAAGAAAACTTCGACAACCTCAAGTCATCCTCCTACTACAAGCAACTTCAAGTCGAGAGCTTCATCAAAATCTACCCCAACCGATGAGACAGTCAAGACAAGTTCCTTCAAATGCTTCACATGTGGAGGCCGAGGCCACAAGTCCTTTGAGTGTACAAACAAGCGCACCATGATCCTCAACGACGATGGTACCTATGACACCATGAGTGAAGGAGAAGTGGAAGCCCTTGAGCAAATAGCTATGCACCGCCAAGTGAATGAAGATGAAGAGGAACAAGTCTTTTGTGACAAACATTCAAGCCCCGCTCTAGTTGTCTCCGAGGTCTTTACTCTCCAACATAAACAAGAATAAGACCAAAGATGCCATATCTTTCATACCAAGGCCGGCATCAATGGAAGGTCCGCCAAGGTCATCATCGATGGAGGGAGTTGACATAACTTAGCAAGTGAAGAACTATGCTCCAAGCTCCAATTGGTCAAGATGAAGCACCCACATCCCTACAAAGTTCAATGGCTTAGTGACTCCAGCACTATCCAAGTCGAGCATAGAGTGCAAGTATCCTTCAAAATCGGAGCTTACGAAGACACTTTGGAGTGTGATGTCGTTCCAATGACCGTTTGCCACCTTCTTCTAGGGAGACCATGGAAATTTGGTAGAGGTGTCATCCACAACGGCCGAACGAATCACTATATCTTCAAGATGAAAGGAAAGGAGTACATACTTCGCCCTATGTCTCCAAGCCAAGTGATCACTAACAAGCAAATCACCCATCGCGGAGAGAATAGTGAGAGAGCGAACCACCAAAAAGAGAGTGAACGCCACAAGCCCAAATCGAGTGCCTCCACGATGAGTGACAAGAAGAACTTAGTTCTATTTGCCACCAAAAGTGAGATAAGAGAAGTGTGCGAGAACCCATCAAGTGTCATGCACTATGTCCTTTTGTGCAAGGACGAGGCACCAAAAGCTAACAGCTCTCACAATCAACCTTTAGTGTTATCTTCTCTATTGCAGGAATTCCAAGATGTTTTCCCTGACAAGCTACCTCCGGGTCTACCTCCTCTACGAGCCATTGAGCACCGAATCGACCTCATCCCTGGAGCTCCACTTCCTAACAAGGCTCCATACCGCGTCAGCCCCGAGGAAACTAAGGAGATCCAATGGCAAGTACACCAACTCATCGACAACGGCCACGTAAGAGGAAGTTTGAGCCCTTGTGCCGTCTCGGTAATCCTTATTCCCAAGAAAGATGGTACATTTCGCATGTGTTCCGATTGCCATCCTATCAATTTTATTACCGTGCGTTATCGTTACCCTATTCCACGCCTAGATGATATGCTTGATGAGCTTAGCGGAGCCATAATTTCCTCTAAGATTGATCTTAAGAGTGGCTACTATCAAATGCACATCCAAGAAGGTGATGAATGGAAAACCACATTTAAGACCAAGTTTGGCTTATATGAATGGCTTGTTATGCCAATGGGTTTATCCGAAGCACCCGGTACTTTCATGCGACTCATGCATTTTTTTCGACCTTATATTGGTGTATTTGTTGTGGTTTACTTTGATGATATTCTCGTGTTTAGAAAATCTCTCAAAGATCATGTCACCCACCTTAGGAACGTGCTACAAACTCTTAGAAAAGATCACCTCTATTCTAATATGGACAAATGCCTTTTAGGTGTTGACAAGCTTGTTTTCTTGGGTTTCATTGTGTCTTCTAAGGGTGTTCATGTTGATGAATCTAAGATCAATGCTATTAAGAATTGGCCTCACCCAACCAACTTACAACAAGTGCATAGTTTCCTTGGTTTGGCCGGTTTCTACCGTAGGTTTGTAAAGTACTTTAACACCATTTCTTCACATTTGCATGCTTTGAACAAGAAGAATCCACCTTTTGTTTGGGGACCATCCCAAGATGCCGCATTCAATGAGCTTAAGAATTTTCTTACTCATGCTCTCATGCTTGCTTTACCCAACTTCCACAAACCATTTGAGATTCATTGTGATGCTAGTGGTAATGGCATCGGAGGTGTGCTAACGCAAGAGAAGCACCCTATAGCTTACTTTAGTGAGAAACTTTTCGGAGCGCAACTCAGTTACCCCATCTATGACAAAGAGCTATATGCTTTAGTGCGAGTTTTGCATGAATGGGAACATTATCTTCGCCCTCATGAATTTGTCATCCATACTGACCATGAAACGCTCAAATATCTTAAGGGTCAAACTAAGTTGAACAAGCGTCATGCTAAGTGTAGTGAATTAGTCTTTTCCGTATATCATCAAGTACATTAAGGGTAAGGAAAATGTTGTGGCAGACACTCTTTCCAGCATATGCATGCTTATTACTCAACTTGAATTGGATGTCATTGGCTTTGAGCACATAAAATACTTGTATGCGCATGATTCTACTTTTGCAATTCCTTATGGCAAATGTTTGATGCATACATCTTGGGAACACAATTACATCAAAGATGGTTATCTTATGAGAGCTAACAAACTATGCATCCTTGAGTCTTCTCTTCATTTGTTGCTTTTGCAAGAATATCATGGAGGAGGACTAATGGGACACTTTGTATGTGACAAGACATTTGCTACGCTCTCAAAGAACTATTATTGGCCCAAGATGTTCCGCGACGTCAACCGCTTCACCAACCGATGCTCTGCATGTCGCAAAGCTAAGTCTAAAGCTCAGTCCCATGGTCTCTATATGCCTCTTCCAATTCCATATAAACCATGAGAAGATATTAGCATGGATTTTGTGCTTGGTTTGCCTAGAACAAGAAATGGAAAGGCTTTCGTGTTTGTTGTTGTGGACCGATTCTCTGAGATGGCTCATTTCATTCCTTGCAACAAGATAGACGATGCTTCACATGTTGCCAATCACTTTTGTAGGGAAATATTGCGCCTCCATGGAGTACCAAAGATGATAGTCTCGGACCGTGACGTCAAGTTCCTAAGCTACTTTTGGAAGACCATATGCGCCAAGCTCGGAATTAAGCTACTCTTCTGATGTAGGGTAGAACCCTAATCGGCCGATCTTTCATGAAAGGAGCGGATCCCGTGATTAACACGAAGAACACGAGGGACAAAACACAAGGGGAACACAAGGGAAACACTAAACCAACACAAGATAGTCACACATGTGCTAGATCCTCGAATACATAAGAGTTCACACGGTATATGATCAACTAGGGACGGTACAAGGGTAGCCGGTCTTCTCCGTGAGGAAGTCGTGATGGGGCCGCCCAAGAGGGGGGTCTTGATGATCTTCTCCGCAAGGAGGTCTTGAATCCAAAGGGATCTTCTCCGAAGAGGCTGCAGTCTCTCTCGAGGAGTAGATCCGATGTGGATGAGCAATGCTCTATCTCTCAGATGAGCTAAACCAATGCTAACCCTAGAAAGTTGGACGAGGTGGAGTATATATAGTCTAGGGGGGTAAAAGGGGTACACGGGCCTCGGCCCTTTACTATGCGCAGACAGGAAGGTCGGACGTCCGGGTGTCGGGCAGGATGTCGGAGCGTTCGCGGAGGGCCGGATGTCCAGGCTGTGGAGGCCGGATGTCCAGGCTGGTGAAGCTGGCCATGTTGCTCTTGGGTTCGGGGGTGTCTGGATTTCCGGGCAGGAGGCCGGATATCCGGGACCTCGGGAAGGGTCGGATGTCCGGGGCCTGTAGGCACTTGGTGGTTGAGACGCTGTAGTGGACGACACTCCAGGGGCCGGATGTCCGGGGTCACGGCCGGATGTCCCGGGTCACGGCCGGATGTCCGGGGTCACGGCCGGATCTCCGGGGCCTAGGAGATGTTCTTGGTTCCTTTCGTTGGTTCTCTTCATCCGTGGACTTGGGGACTTGTCCGTCTTCACGTGCATGTTCGGGAGGGTCCTCTTGGTATCTAATCATGCACAACATCTCGGACTTAGGTAATAGCCATGTCTCATGCATAGAAAGTGGAAGTTCGGAGAGGAGTGAGTTCACCTTATCTTTGATAGCCTTGGCTCGGGCTCTTGTCATTGGTCCAAGTGGTGTCGTTGGACGTGTAGGTGCGTCCATGGGGATGATCATGGGATGCTCCGCATCATCTCCCCTCCCTTGGGGAAGATCCGTCCTTGGATCGAAATCCTCATCACAACGGTAGGGCGAGAGATCTTTGATGTTGAAGATGTCGCTCATGGAGTACTTGTCATGTGGGATGTCGATCTTGTAAGCATTGTCGTTGTAGCGTGCACGCACCTTGAAGGGTCCATCCGCTCGTGGTGAAAGTTTGGACTTGTGTTCTTGGGGGAAGCGGTCCTTGTGAAGGTGTAGCCACACGAGATCACCAATGTTGAAGACCATGGGGTGCTTGTTGATGTTGTCCTTGGTCGCAAGTCATTGTACTTGGCGCCTGATAGTATGTCTTGTATCTTCATGCACCTTCTTGAGGTGACACACACATGCACTGCGTCCAAATTGATGCGCTCTTGGAGTGGTAGAGGGAGAATGTCCAATGGGGACAAATGTTTGAATCCGTAGACGACCTCGAAGGGGGACTTGCCGGTTGTTAAGTGTCTTGTGAGGTTGTAGGAGAACTCGACGGTAGGTAGACACTCTTCGCACTCCTTGATGCTCTTCTTGATGAGTACTCGAAGTAGAGCGGAGAGTGTGCGGTTGGTCACCTCCATTTGACCGTCGGTTTGAGGATGGTAAGCCGTGGAGAAAAGTAGCTTGATTCCGAGCTTGGCGCATAGGCTCTTCCAAAAGTAGCTTAGGAACTTGACGTCGCGGCCCGAGACGATCGTCTTTGGCACTCCAGGTAGACGCAATATTTCCCTACAAAAGAGGTTTGCAATATGTGAAGCATCGTCTATAGCATGAAATGTGCCATCTTGGACAAGCGGTCCACAACAAAAAATACCGAATCCTTTCCATTGCGAGTCCTAAGCAATCCAAGTACAAAATCCATGCTAATATCTGCCCATGGTTGATATGGAATTGGTAGAGGCATGTAAAGGCCAGGGGATTGAGCTTTAGACTCAGCTTTGCGACATGTAGAGCATCGGTTGGTGAAGCGGTTGACGTCGCGAAACATCTTGGGACAAAAGTAGTTCTTTGAGAGCGTGGCGAAAGTCTTGTCGCATCCAAAATGTCCCATTAATCCTCCTCCATGAGAATCCTGCAAAAGCAACAAACGAAGAGAAGACTCGGGGATGAAAAGCTTGTTAGCTCTCATAAGATATCCATCTTTGATGTAATAGCGTTCCCAAGACGTATGCGTCAAACATTTGGCATAAGTAGTAGCAAAAGTGGAATCATGCTCATAAAAGTCTTTTATGTGCTCAAAGCCAATGACATTCAACTCAAGTTGAGTAACAAGCATGCATATGTGGGAAAGGGCATTAGCCACAATGTTTTCTTTACCTTTAATGTACATGACGACATAAGGAAAAGACTCAATAAATTCACTCCAATTAGCATGACGCTTGTCCAACTTGGTTTGGCCCTTAAGATACTTGAGTGTTTCATGATCGGTATGAATGATGAACTCATCAGGGAGAATGATGTAGGGTAGAACCCTAATCGACCGATCTTTCATGAAAGGAGCAGATCCCGCGATGAAGACGAAGAACGCGAGGAGGGAAACGAGGGAAAAAACCGGGGGAAACACAAGAGGAACACTCAAACTAACAAGAACAAGTCACACATGTGCTAGATCCTCGGGTATAAAGGGGAAGATACACGATCCAAAGTCAACAACGGACGATACACGGTAACCGGTCTTCTCCGTGAGGAGGTCTTGAGTTCTTCCCTAAAGAGGGGTCTTGAATCCGCTTGGGGGATCTTCTCCGGCGGAGAAGGTAACCAAGTGGATGAGCAAAGCTCTCACGCAAAATATGAGCTAATCCTTTGCTAACCCTAGAAATTTGGACGAGATGGAGTATATATAGTCTAGGGGGGAGAACAGGTACACGGGCCTCGGCCCTTCACCGTGTGCAGACACGGGAGGCCGGACGTCCGGGCGTCTGGCCGGATGTCCGGGCTTTCACGTGACACTGGATGTCTGGGATGAGGAGGCCAGATGTCCATGCTGGAGCGGTCGGCTTTGTTGCTCCCGGGTTTAGAGGGGTCCAGATTTCCGGGCTGGGGGCCGGATATCCAGGGGCTCGGGAAAGGCCGGATGTCTGGGCTAGCGAGGCCGGATGTTCGGGGCCTATAGCTTCTGGCGGCTGAGCGGCTGTGGTGGGAGGACCTCCAGGGGCCGGACGTCCAGGGTCGTGGCCGGATGTCCAGGACCTGGGAGGTGTGCTTGACTCCTTCCGTTGGTTCTCTTCATCCGTGAACTTGGGGACTTGTACATCTTCATGCTCATCTTCAGGAGGGTCCTCTTGGAACCTAATCATGCACAACAACTCGGACTTAGGTAGTAGCCATGTCTCATGCATAGAAAGCGGAAGTTGGGAGAGGAGTGAGTTCACCTTATCTTCGATAACCTTGGCTCGGGCTCTTGTCATTAGTCCAAGTGGTGTCGTTGGAGGTGTAGGTGTGTCCATGGGGATGATCATGGGATGCTCCACATCATCTCCCCTCCCTTGGGGAAGATCCGTCCTCGGATCGAAATACTCATCACCATGGTAGGGCAAGAGATCTTTGATGTTGAAGATGTCGCTCACAGAGTACATGTCACGTGGGATGTCGATCTTGTAAGCATTGTCGTTGTATCGTGCAAGCACCTTGAAGGGTCCGTCCGCTCATGGTCGAAGTTTGGACTTGCGTGCTTGGGGAAAGTGGTCCTTGCGAAGGTGTAGCCACACGAGATCACCAATGTTGAAGAGCATGGGGTGCTTGTTGATGTTGAGCTTGGTCACAAGTCGTTGTACTTTGCGCTCGATAGTATGTCTTGTATCTTCATGCAACTTCTTGAGATGAGTCACACATGCACTTGCGTCCAAATTAATGCGCTCTTGGAGTGGTAGAGGGAGAATGTCCAATGGGGACAATGGGTTGAATCCGTATACGACCTCGAAGGGGGAATTGCCGGTTGTTGAGTGTCTTGCGCGGTTGTAGGCGAACTCAGCGATAGGTAGACACTCATCCCAGTCCTTAATGTTCTTCTTGATGAGTACTCGAAGTAGAGCGGAGAGTGTGCGGTTGGTAACTTCTGTTTGGCCCTTGGTTTGTGGATGATACGCCGTGGAGAAGAGTAGCTTGATTCCGAGCTTGGCGCATGGGGTCTTCCAAAAGTAGCTAAGGAACTTGATGTCGCAGTGCGAGACGATAGTCTTTGGCACTCCATGTAGATGCAATATTTCCCAAGAAAAGATATTATGAACATGTGAACCATCGTCTATTTTGTTGCAAGGAATGAAATGTTCCATTTTTTGAGAAATGGTCCACAACGAAAAATACGGAATCCATCCCATTTCGAGTCCTAGGCAAACTGTCAGGACCCCGATTCCAAGTCACATCGATATAGCCGGTAATACCTCATATCACTTTGCGGCCTCACGCACGGTATTCCCACGGGTGTCGCCTACCATGGCCCGGGACTGTTTGCGCCTTTTGGCTCACGTATATGATAGTGTCGCTAGCATCCATATGACAGAGAACTCGGGCCGACATGGCTAGTCGTGAACCCAAAGCGGCACTAACCTATGGGGACAGGCATACATGAATCACATCGAGCATGTCGGTTAGCAGCGTGTGAATCCGGGCTGTAGCACTGGGCTAACAGGACTCCGGGAACCCGGGCTATAGCAGGCTAGGCAGGACTCCGGATGTCACCGCGTGACATTTCCCTGGAGGGACAGACACAGGAACGAAGTGAAACACATGCCGGCCAGTCAAGTGTCCTGAGCAGTAGTGCTGAGCTAACAGGACTCCGATGAACCAGGCTGTAGCGGACTACTATGGCTCATGGAAGCACTAGACTACATTTCCCCATGAGAGAGGCTGCCAAGGATAAACAACTAGATTGTCGGATCCCACACATACCAAGCATTTAAATCATACACACAATATGCTCGATATGGGTAAATACAACATGGCATCACAACATAACTCTACAACTCAAGTATTTATTCATTAGGCTCCGAGGAGCGAGATATTACAAACATGGGTCTCATGACCCAACAATCATAGCAAACGACTCAAAGCACATGCGGAAGCTTAACATGTCAGTACAGACATCTACAAATGAAAAAGGCTGAGAAGCCTAACTATCTACCAGATCCTGCTGAGGGCACAAGATCGTAGCTGAGGTATCAAGCTAAACGTCGAAGTCCATGCGAAACTACTAGCGAGACTGAAGTCTCTCTGCAAAACATAAATTAAGCAAACGTGAGTACAAAAGTACTCTGCAAGACTTACATCAGAACTAGCTACATATGCATTGGTATCAACAGGGGTGGTGGTGGAGTTTAACTGCAGCAAGCCAGCTTTGACTCGGTGGCTATCTTAAACTACGACTGCAAGTAACTCTTTTGAGGTGGCGCACACGAATCCACATATTCACCATATCAATACACCACTATGGATCCGCTCCCGTCTCCCTACGAGAACGCCATCCATAGCACTCACGCTTATCTTGTGCATTTTAGAGTATCCACTTTCACTTGTCTATGAACTGTTATAGGCAACCCAAAAGTCCTTTACCGCGGACGCGGCTATTCGAATAGTTTTATACCCTGCAGGGGTGTACTTCGTCATACATGTTTCCACCACTTAGCGTCTGCACATGACATGTGATCGGCAGACTTCAAGCGAAAGCCGACGTGGGTGTAGACCACGACCTGACTAACCGCACAAGTCTCTAGTTCAGGTTTATCGCCTATTCGGGTTCCATCTGCGAGGAGATCCGGCCGAAGTTTCGCTCACAGCCCCAAACGATGTGTGCAGGGTTCCCGAGACACCAAACGGGCGCGTGGTACACCGTGCCACGGTGTATCTACCGCATCATAGCCCACCCCTAGGGTCAGCGCTATGCACGGCCGCCAACACATATCCTATAAACACCAGAAACTAGTTGCGACTCCTGGACAGAGGACGAGAGGGGTCAGTAAGTCGAGCGGGGTCATATTTCAGGGCCCAATGTGTGGTAGTAGTTGTTTCATGGATCAGAAACACATAACTCAGTTCCTAAGGATGGCTTCAATGAAACAACCCACCATGTACTCCTACATGGCCTCTCATCGATACCTTTACCAAATCATGTTCACACACTTAGCTCTCAACAGTAGGACATGTTCACACACCTCCGATTCATCCCCGATGAATCAGACCTGACACAATTCTATGCAATAGCAGGCATGACAAACAAGAATGAATGAGTAGGCACATCAGGGCTCAAACAACTCCTACTCATGCTAGTGGGTTTCATCTAATTACTGTGGCAATGACAGGTCATGTAGAGGATAAGGGGTTCAACTACCGCAGCAAGTAACAGATGAATTGTTGTTGTCCTAATGTAGTAAAAGAGAGTAGGAGCGAGAGAGTGGGATTGTATCGGAATGAGCAAGTGGGTTTTGCTTGCCTGGCACTTCTGAAGATGATATAGCTCTTCATCGGTGTCATCGAACACGTCGTCGAAACATACGTCTACCGAGGGGGGGACAATCACCGGCAAACACAGAAAGAATACAATCAACGCAATGCACATTATGATGCATGATCATGACATGTCAATATGCTGTGATTTGAGCTAATGCAACTAAAACCAGATTAAATGAAGTTGGTTTGAACCAAAGATTCAAATTCAACTCCATATGTGATTATTTAAATGCCACTTATTTGATTTGACCTGATCAGCAGGCATAAGTTGTTCAAATATGCACGATCATGCCATAATCAGATTCTTTGGATTTTTCTGATCATTTTTCATATATAAATTATTTGATTTGGAGCTACGGTTGATTTTCTATGAATTTTAGAAGTTTTGAGCATTTTCTGGAATTTCCTGGATTAAGTTAAATCCAGAATATGAGTTATTGCGTCAGCACTGCATCACTATAACGTCAGCTGGTCAACTGGTCGGCCAGGTCAAACCTGACCTGTGGGACCCATACGTCAGTGTCTCAAGCTGATTTCGCTGGATGACAGGTGGGACCGGTCAACGTTGACTTGACCAAAGTCAAAGCTGACACGTGGGGCCACCGTGATTAAGTTAAATCTAAGCAGGAATAACCCGGGGTTAATTAGTGCATGGGGCCCACACGTTAGTCAGCTAGTGGGTTAGTTAGCCCGTCATTAGTGCTAATGACGGGTCCACGTCAGCGGCCGCCGGGGTTAGTCGCCGGCGACCAAACAGAGCGGCAGAGGCACTCGGAACGGCACCATAGGGGTCGGCTGGCCGCATGGCTATGTCCTACGTCCAGCTGGAGGAGTGTCGCATCCAACGGTGCAAGTGGTTGAGCGCACGGTGGCCGGGAACGACGCCGGCGAGCGTTTGGGCGGCGGCCGGAGTTCGGACACGCACGGGTTCGGTGTTCCGGTGCACGGCAGGACCAGCTGGTGGTCGGGGTCGTCTCCTAGGAGCAACCCGAGCACGATGACGCGCCCAGGCGCAAGCTACGCCGTCTGTAGACACGACGGTGACATGGCCGGCGGGCGTGAGCTCTCGGCTCCGGTGAAAAGCACGGCTAGAGGAAGGGTTGGAGAGGGGAAACAAGGGGGAAACAACGGAGGCTCATAGAGGGGTCGAAAAGAGTCGAGGTCGAGGCCGGGGAAGCCCTGGACGGCACGAATCGAACGACGGCGACCACCGGACAGAGGCGGCGATGAGGACGGCGGGGACGATGTTGCAGGGCTCCTGCGGTCGCGTGCGTCGGGTGTGTAGCTCCACGGGGTCATGGCGGAGCTCGGGGACGCGGAGATGGAGCGAGGGATTGGCTGGCCGCGGTGGTTCTCGGCGGTGTGGCCATGGCGGCTTCGGCCATGAGGGACAGCGAGGGAGCGAGAGGGAGAGAGACCCAGAGAAAGAGGGGGGGTCTGTGGCCGTCTCCGTGGCACTGGGAGAGAGCCTCGGGGGCGTAAGGCAGGCAGGGAGGAGGTGGCGGCCTCAACGCGCGCCGTGCCCGCCTTCGCCTTTGCCTACTGGCAGAGGTTGAAGACGACTGGCACTAGCCAGGTGGGCTGGGCCGGCTGGAGGAGCTGGACCAGGTAAGTCAGGTGAGTTTCTGCACTGTTTTTTTTTTGTTTTGTTTTCTTTTGTTTGTTTACTCTCCACTGTTTAAATTCAAAATAGAATTCAAACTCATGCCAAATCTTTCTGAAATATTTTATGTTGCATACATGGACCTGGCCACATGCCCATAAATTATCTCAAGAGCATTTGAAGATATATTCTAGTTATATGAATATAAATTCAAATTGAAAATACAATATGATTTAACATCAGTGCCCAAAATTATTCTTTAAAAATGTTCATTATGTTTGGTTTGGATCAAGACCATTGCCAAAAATATCAAACATCAATGAAGAGCATTTTGGGAACATTGGATGCATTTTCTAGGGTTATTTGCCCTTCTTTTAATTAAATTTTGAGGCTTTCAAATTTCCTCAGTTCAGCTTTCAGAAATTAGACATGATGAATGGATGCAATGCCACTAACTACAAGCATTATTTTAGGGCTATGACAACTCACCCCCACTAAACAAGAATCTCGTCCCGAGATTCAAGACGTGAGGTAAGGAGACAGAGGGGACACAAAACTACACAATCTTCATGATCCAGCTGTCCTTCTCGGAGATGTTGATTTATCGCATCATATTGATCTTGACGTTTTTGCCTTCGGGAACTTCATCCAACACGATGACGATAGAAAAAAACTTTACTGGAAACGATCTTCTTGAGATCGGGCAACTCAAGATCGACTCATGGAGTGAGACGTAAGAACACCTCTTGAGTTGAGACTCAAAACACACATCGGGAGGGAAGGAAAGAAACAGATAATGAAGATTTAATTTGGTAGGAAATAATTCCACGCTTAAGATGATGGTGCATGGTTTCAAGATAGCGAGGAAATAATTGCCATGATCCGTAACGGGGCACCTTGGGAAAGGTGACTCGTTGGATTGTTCCCTTAAGTGGCAAAAGAATTACTTTTGATCCATAGATCATTGAAACTCTTCATACTAGCTTAAGGCAATTTACAATTGATCGTTTGAAAGAGCTCGAAGAAATGGTATACTCGGACTAGGATGGATGATGTGGACTACCTTGTTGAAGACAACGCAATGGATGATTTTGCTTATCATCGGAAATGGATGGGACCCATGGTAGGACCACTTTTGAAGATGATCCTGAATGATAATTACTAAGGAGGCAGCCCATAGTGAAATGGCACAAAGACGGTGCAAGCTAGGAACAAAATTCAAATGTTGGAATGTTCCAACCATCATATCTGCCTGAGATTCAGATCTGGTTAGTAATAGGATACTTCAGACTCAACATGTCTGCAACAGAAAGTTTCAACACAATTCGATGAGATGGCGTTGCGAGATTCTTGGGAAATGGACTACGGTAGCAAGCTCCAAAACATGAGCTGGTTCTGCTACAAACATGTGAACACGCTGTCAAGACAAGCATGACCACGTAGTAGTCTTACAACGAAACACTACCGAGTTCAGGTGGGGAACCATCATTGCGGATAACGAAGTCCTTTATTAAGCCCGGGTTAGCTCTTAAAAAGGAACTTCTTCTCCTTGAACAAATCAATCAGTGGCTTGGTGTGCTAGGGACACATATAGAATGAAGGTTGCAAGTCTCCAAACCACAGAATACTTCGCACGTATGCATGACTGATTTGGGATGATTCCAAAGGAAGCAAAACAAACTTTCTCAAATCCACGGCGGCAACTTGCATCAAATGCACGTGATCCAAAGGAAGTCACTTCTTTCATCCAAGCGTATGCTTCATGAGCTAGCATGAAGAAATGCTTACAAAAGTTTCCAACACTAGCTTAATGTTCAACATGAATCATGGAGGAGAGAAGATGCTACTGATGGGCTCAACAACAACTCATCGGGATTTCCATATCACTGGAATTCCACCATTATGTGAACAAGGTGATAGCACTGGTCAGTCCCAAAGATTTAATGGTGCATGCTCGAGGGGTTAACCACGAGTAAGACAACATTACGAATATCGTTGGTTCTGATTTGATTTGACAATAGCCCATACTCAAATCAAGGTTTGGACAAGACAATAGATCCAATAACTGATCACGAGGACCAATTGATGAAGATATCATCTTTCTTCAACACACACACACACAAGGATATCCCTTTGGAATGAACTAATTCAGAGAAGCTTTTCTTCCAACTCTCCAAGTTGTTGTTTGGCTTAACCAACTAGCTCAGGGATATCCAACATAGATTCTTGGAGAAAGAGTGGTTTATTGGAAAACCAACTTGATCACGAACTCAACATATCGGTCAGGTGACAACCTGGTAATACTCCCGAGAAGATATTCAGAACATCACGAACCACCGATATGTTATTAAGCTCGAGAACAATCTTGCTTTTCAGAGCAAGATGATATGATCAAATAAGCAAGGGATTGAATAATCCTAACTCATTGATCGAAGAGTGCACTGGAAATAAGGACTAGGTAGCACAATCTATCTTAGAATGATGATTCAATAACCAACACGCTAAGAATGAGAATATTGTCCATTTACGACCAAGCAACTAGTTGCTAGGAGTATTGATTTCACACATCACGGTTCACTTGTCAGTATTCCGGTTGCAACAACACGGAACCAAGGAATGAATAATGATGGAGAGAAATATCACTGTATCAAGAGTTCATAAGAGGTGGTGCAATTCTCATGACAATTCTGACATAAGGAGGCAACACTCCAAGGTAGAACAGAACAAAAGCTAGATTGGCACTTTGATCTGCGGAATACAACTGCTTTGACCCAATCCTAGATATGGATGAGGTACTGGAGTTTGTTTCTCCTAGTCATTCCAGAATAGAATGGCTTGACGGATCACATGAATAATAGGAATCTATAACACCAGTGCACAACTACTCTTGACCAACAATTGATGGACGAGGGTCAGAATACAACTAAAGAGGGACAACTCAAAGGAACATATAATTTTCTGAGTTATGGATGCATGGATTAGCATGTTATTTCTTCCGGATAACCCATGCAGAAATGTTGAACTGGAAGAGTCACAATATAGAATGGAGAACTCCTCAAGAGTACTCTGATTGTGATATTTGGTTCAAGAGAACTCCTGCCATATTGGTTCATGGTATTGGAAGAACGTTGTACCACGGACCTCGAGGACAACCGCAAAGGTTACTAATATCCTAAAGGAACTATCAAACACTATCAACATGAGGTAACTAGGGTGAATCTCGGGTTCAAGAAACCATGAATAGAATACCTAACACTACATGGCATCACGGGATGCTTTCGAGAATAATGGCCAGAATCACACACTGGGGATACAAAACATGGCTAGATCACTAGGTGACTCCCTGAAAGACCTAGGGTCATAATAATAACTCCAACATACACATCAAGGCAACGGAGTACCTCAACAAACCGATTAGTGTGCTTAATCTGGCCCAAAAATACAACGGGAACATGGAGGAAAGATTTGCAAGTGCATCAGACTATTTAGAAACCTAGGATGACTCGGACAACATAACGGCTGTAAATGCTCAAAATGATTTGAGACATCCTACAAAATGGTGGCATAACCACTCAACATCACAATATCAAAGTTCTGAGGCCAGCTATGACATATGGAAGTAGTAGGAACTGAACTGAGGCTTGAAACTATCAATTATATAAGTCTATGGATTTGTAACACGTCATCCTGATAGATAGATGAGAAGGCCTAGTTATTGTGTCAGCATTGCGTCACTGTGACGTCAGCTGGTCAACTGGGTCGGCCAGGTCAAACCTGACCTGTGGGACCCATACGTCAGTGTCTCAAGCTGATTTGGCTGGATGACAGGTGGGACCGGTCAATGTTGACTTGACCAAAGTCAAAACTAACATGTGGGGCCGTCGTGATTAAGTTAAATCTAAGAAGGAATAACCCAGGTTTAATTAGTGCGTGGGGCCCATACGTCAGTGAGCTAGTGGGTTAGTTAGCCCCGTCATTAGTGCTAATGACGGGTCCACGTCAGCGGCCGCCGGGGTTAGTCGCCGGCGACCAAACAGAGCGGCAGAGGCGCTCGGAACGGCGCCACAGGCGTCGGCTGAGCGCATGGCTAGGTCCTACAGCCAGCTGGAGGAGTGCCGCGTCCAACGGTGCAGGTGCTTGAGCGCGTGGTGGCTGGGAAGGACGCCGGCGAGCATTTGGGCGGCGGCCGAAGTTCAGACACGCACGGGTTCGGTGTTTCGGTGCACGGCAGGACCAGCTGGTGGTCGGGGTCGTCTCCTAGGAGCAACCCGAGCACGATGACGCGCCCAGGCGCAAGCTACGCCGTCTGTAGACACGACGGCGACATGGCCGGCGGGCGTGAGCTCTCGGCTCCGGCAAAAAGCATGGCTAGAGGAAGGATTGGAGAGGGGAAACAGGGGGGAAACGACGGAGGCTCACAGAGGGGTCGAATGGAGTCGAGGTCGAGGCCGGGGAAGCCCTAGACGGCACGAATCGAACAACGGCGATCGCCGGACAGAGGCAGCTATGAGGACGGCGGGGACGATGTTGTAGGGCTCCTGCGGTCGCATGCGTCGGGTGTGTAGCTCCACGGGGTCGTGGCGGAGCTCGGGGACGCGGAGATGGAGCGAGGGAGTGGCTGGCCGTGGTGGTTCTCAGAAGTGTGGCCATGGCGGCTTCGGCCATGAGGGACAACAAGGGAGCGAGAGGGAGAGAGACCCAGAGAAAGAGGGGGGGGGGGTAAGCAATACTCAAAGGCTAGTCTCGATGGGTAAGCAAAGCAAAGGAGTAAGGCTATGATGGCTATCAATGTAATGGCAAGAATGATGTATCACAATACCAAGACGAGGTTACCGTTTCTTGTGGACAGTATGGTGTCAAAATGGTGGACCGAAAAGTAAGATGTAGTCGAGGTGGTCGTTGTTGATGACGCGTCCATGGCGTAGATGAGTGGCGGTGATGTTGATGTCGAACCATACCTAAATAGCCGAAACACAAGTAGGACACGGTACTGCAAATCAAATTATCAAAGAAAAATTGGACCAAAATTGTTGGAGTGGGAAGTGGTAAGCGATGGTGGTGATATGCGGAAGTGGTGGGGGGTATGCGTAAGTATATGTTGGCAACGGAACAAAATTTGGCGAAAAATGGGCGGAAAATGGGCGGTGGAGAGGAAGTGGTGCTGCCAAGGGCCGGACGTCCGGGGTCGTGGGCGGATGTCTGGGCTCTGGATCCATGGATGGATTCGAAGATCGTCACGAGGAGATGTCAAATCCGGGCAAAATTCGGAGAAATTTGTGGATGGAAATTGGGGAAAAGTGGATGGAAAGCTAGATCTACCTGCAACACACGAAATCCGCGGATCAAATCCAACAAAACTTCATCACACCAACAATTCACAAAAAAATTGGGGCTATTTTTGTGGGGAATTTTCGAATTAGGGACAAAGTCAACAAAACTAGGCTAGAAAACACAACGGGGAGGCTCCGAAATCATGATCAACGTGGCTCTTGATACCAAGATGATGTAGGGTAGAACCCTAATCAGCCGATCTTTCACGAAACGAGTGGATCCCGCGATGAACACGAAGAATGCGAGGAGGGAAATGAGGGAAAACACAAGGGGAAACACAAGAGGAACACTCAAACTAACAAGAACAAGTCACACATGTGCTAGATCCTTGGGTATAAAGGGAAGATACATGATCCAAAGTCAACAACGGACGATACACGGTAACTGGTCTTCTCCGTGAGGAGGTCTCGAGTTCTTCCCTAAAGAGGGGTCTTGAATCTGCTTGGGGGGTCTTCTCCGGTGGAGGCTCGAATCTCCGAGGAGAAGGTAACCAAGTGGATGAGCAAATCTCTCACACAAAATATGAGCTAATCCTTTGCTAACCCTAGAAAGTTGGACGAGATGGAGTATATATAGTCTAGGGGGAGAAGGGGTACACGGGCCTCGGCCCTTCACTGTGCGCAGATAGGGCAGGCCGGACGTCCGGGCGTCGGGCCGGATGTCCGGGCTTTCACGTGACGCCGAATGTCCGGGCTGAGGAGGCCGGATGTCCGGGCTAGAGCGGTGGGCTTTGTTGCTCTCGGGTTCGGAGGGGTCCGGATTTCTGTGCTGGGGGCCGGATATCCGGGGGCTCGGGAAAGGCCGAATGTCCGGGCTGGCGAGGCCGGATGTCTGGGGCCTGTAGCTTCTGGCGGCTGAGCGGCCGTGGTGGGAGGAGCTCCAGGGGCCGGACGTCCTGGTCGTGGCCGGATGTCCGGGACCTGGGAGGTGTGCTTGACTCCTTCCGTTGGTTCTCTTCATCCGTGAACTTGGGGACTTGTACATCTTCATGCTCATCTTTGGGAGGGTCCTCTTGGTACCTAATCATGCACAACAACTCGGACTTAGGTAGTAGCCATGTCTCATGCATAGAAAGCAGAAGTTGGGAGAGGAGTGAGTTCACCTTATCTTTGATAGCCTTGGCTCGGGCTGTTGTCATTGGTCCAAGTGGTGTCGTTGAAGGTGTAGGTGCGTCCATGGGGATGATCATGGGATGCTCCGCATCAGCGAAGATAGTGTTCCCATTCATGCAAAACACGCACAAAGGCATATAGCTCTTTGTCATAGATCGGGTAATTGAGTTGCGCTCCGGAAAGTTTCTCACTAAAGTAAGCTATGGGGCGCTTTTCTTGTGTTAACACACCTCCTATGCCCTTACCACTAGTGTGACGCCCCGAGACCGACGTGCCAGGTGTCTTCTAGTTATTCGTTGTTGTTGCCATGTCTTTTGGTTGTGTGTTGCATCTTTCCATATCATCATCCGCATTGCATCATCATGTTTTCAAACTTGCATCCGTCCGGGTCTCCCAGTTCCATCCGTTTTCCGTTCTGAGCCCAGACACACTTGCACGCGCCCGCGGCATGTCCGAAATAATATTTTATAAGTGGCCGGAAAATGTTCTCGGAATGGGTTGAAAGTTGGCGTGCGGTCTTATTATAGTGTAGATAGATCGCCTGTCAAATTTCATCGCATTCGGAGTTCGTTTGACGCCCCAACAAATAACTATAGCGGCAGTATAGCCGGTCTTTTCGTCGGACGTTTTCGGTCTCCAGAAACAGATGCCGGGCCCTCTCTCTCTCTCTTCTCCCCCTCGCAGTCTCACCATAGCCCACCTAGTCCATCCTCCTTCCCCTCTTCGCTTCCGGAGTTGTCCGATGCGATCGCATGGTCCGAAACCCTCTCTGCTCAGTGCATCAAACCCCCTCGCGCGCGCGTCAGAAAAGTTGTCCCGGACCCGACCCGGACTGTCGCCACCGTTGTGTCCGGAACATCCGCAAACATCTCCAAAACGTCTCCGTTTTGTTAATTGGACTTCTTAGTCTATTTTTCTCGACCACCCGATTACAATCATAGGGACCGGATAGCCCCTAATTTAACCCACCTGCTTTTTATACTCAGATGAAACCCTAGAAACTAGGGATCTGTCCCATCCATCCCGTGTTCGCCGCCACCACTCTCTCCCTTGGTTTCAGCGCCAAACCAATCCCCAATCGACAACCTCGATCCAAATCCACCCGCACGCAACCAGCATCTACCTCCTCCCGATCTGCCTCCTCTCGCAGAGGCACTCACCTCGACCCTGACCGGATCAAGCCAGCCGTCCCCGCCGGCGATGGGCAACACCGGACGAGCAGGAATGTGGCCTTCCTCTCCCTCCTCCCCTTTGTTTTTCCTCGTGCTCCCCGGCTCTCTCTCACGATCTCCCTCTCTCTCTGTTTTTCATCAGCCGCAGGTCGCCGTCGCCTTGGTCAACACTCGCAGGAGCTCCGTCGACGCCCCGTTGGCCGGATCCGGCAAGGAAACAAGCAGATCCCTTCATCCTCGGCGAGCTCCGCCTCCCGTTCCTGTCGCTCTGGCGTGCGCCAAGTTCCCTGTCGTCGTGCCCTGCTTCTGCATCCTCCCGCTCGTCTCTGTGCGCGCTGAAAACGAGTGAGCCGCCGCCCGCGTTGACCTGCTGCTTCGAGGACGAGGACGCCCAGCGACCAACGCCCGAGTCGACTCCCTTGCATCGCCTGTTGCCGCGCCTTGGACCCGCGCCCAGCCTTCCTTCCCCGCGTCGTTCCTCACGCGCCGGACCTCCCCAACCTCACCGGAGCCACCACAAGGCCGACCCCGAGCTCCTCGCCCGCAGCTTCCCCGCCTCCAGTGTCCTCCCGTCCCCGAGCACGCAAATCGCCGGAGAGCTCAGGTGAGCAACAGGCCATCCACGACGCCACCCCGAGCCGCTTCCGCGCCATCCTTCGTCGCGCCGACCAGCAGCAGGGAACCAGGCCAGCCCCGCACCGCCCATATCTCCTTCCTCCTCCCCGCGGCTCTCTCATTTCTCTAATCCTCTGTCAATTCGTTCCACGGCCACCGCCATGGAGGCCAAGCTCCAAGTTCCTGCTCGCCCGCGCCAAGTCCATCTACGAGAAGCAGTCTCCCGCATCCGGCCATGCATCCGGCGAGGACTGGCCATCCCTCGACCCAGATCCGCAGCGCGCCCGGTTCCACGCCCTCCATCCTTCGCCTCCGCGCCGGAGATCCCTGACGCCGCTGCTCTGCTTTGCTTCTTCTAGAGCAGAGGAGGCCAGCGCCCACAAACCTCTGCCTCATCCGCTCGTCCTGCGCGCGTTGACCTCCAGCGTAGACCGCGCGAAGCCCATCTCCAGATGCCGTCTCCTACGCGCGTGGGCCACAAGCTGGCCGGCCCAGCGCGCACCCTGCGGCCTCTCTCGCCATCGACCTGGGCCTCAGCCCTTGGTGATCCAACACCCGTTTCCCCTTGTGCAACTCTTGGGCTAGTCGGTTTCGGCCCATTCTTGTTTTTTCCCTGTCCAGCGATTTTAGTAATTATCTTGAGACTCCAGTTTTACAGAAAACCCCTTGTACATCATCCATTGTATAACTCTCCAACCGTGCATCGGATTAAAACAAACTTAATATGAAACTTGCTTAGAATTTTGTCTAGTTTAATATTATTAAACTTCCACCCATGTTTAAAATGTTTAAAATGTTGTTGATTAAATTTGCTCCTATGCCATGATAAAATGCTTTTATTCATAACTAATTAACCGTAGCTCCGAATTTAATAAACTTTATATGTAAATGGGGTAGAAAAATGCCTAGTTTAACATGGTGGCATCACTTTGCATGTTTAACAACTATAAAATATGGTTTAGGGCAGAACAGTACCAAATCTATAATATGCTCATGAGGAGTTTCCGGATTTGTTGCTCGATGTTCCGGCCTCATTTAAAGTTGCCTAGAAAGGTAGTTTTATTATGCTTCACCCTCTTGCCATGTTAATCAACATTTAATCTTGTTGGGTACATAAAGGAGAGAGAACTAAATAAGTCATGTGGTGTTTTCTTCAATATGCAACTCCGTTGCATATTGAGCTCCACTTAATTTGTAGTGTGGTTTGTTGCTCTTTGCCATGCCATGCCATGTATCATTAAACCGGACATGCATCATACTTGTTGTGCATGCCATGATCGTGTGGTAGTTGTTTACTATGTTGTGTGCTTCTTTCCGGTGTTGCTTCTTCGGGTTGGTTCCGATAACGTCGCGTTTGTGAGGACCCGTTCGACTACGTCCGTTTGTCTTCTTCATGGACTCGTTCTTCTTCCTTGCGGGATTTCAGGCAAGATGACCATACCCTCGAAATCACTTCTATCTTTGCTTGGTAGTTGCTCGCTCTTTTGCTATGCCTATGCTGCGATACCTACCACTTGCTTATCATGCCTCCCATGTTGTTAAGACAAGCCTCTAACCCACCTTGTCCTAACAAACCGTTGTTTGGCTATGTTACCGCTCTGCTCAGCCCCTCTTATAGCGTTGTTAGTTGCAGGTGAAGATTGAAGTTTGTTCCTTGTTGGAACATGAAGATGTTGTTTCTTGTTGGAACATGTTTACTTGTTGGGATATCACAATATCTCTTATCTAATTAATGAATCTATATACTTGGTAAAGGGTGGAAGGCTCGGCCTTATGCCTGGTGTTTTGTTCCACCCTTGCCGCCCTAGTTTCCGTCATATCGGTGTTATGTTCCTGGATTTTGCGTTCCTTACGCGGTGTTGACAGTTCGCCTTGAATAAAACTCCTCCAGCAAGGCCCAACATTGGTTTTACCATTTGCCACCTAGCCTTTTCTTTCCCTTGGGTCGGCCGGCTCAAGGGTCATCTTATTTTGACCCCCCCGGGCCAGTGCTTCTCTAAGTGTTGGTCCAAACTGAGCGATGTCCGAGGCTACCAGGGGTAACTCTGGGCTGGCTTACCCGACGTCTGGCTCATCCGGTGTGCCCTGAGAACGAGATATGTGCAGCTCCTATCGGGATTTGTCGGCACATCCGGGTGGCCTTGCTGGTCTTGTTTTACCATTGTCGAAATGTCTTGTAACCGGGATTCCGAGCCTGATCGGGTCTTCCCGCTAGAAGGAATATCCTTCGTTGTCCGTGAGAGCTTGTGATGGGCTAAGTTGGGACACCACTGCAGGGATATGAACTTTCGAAAGCCGTGCCCGCGGTTATGGGTAGATGGGAATTTGTTAATGTCCGGTTGTAGAAAACCTGAAGTTGACCTTAATTAAAATACATCAACCGCGTGTGTAACCGTGATGTTCTCTTTCCGGTGGTGTCCGGGAAGTGAACACGGTGTTGGAGTAATGTTTGACGTAGGTTGTTTTAGGATCACTTCTTGATCATAGTTGTTCAACCGTGCTTTTGCCTTCTCTTCCCGCTCTCTTTTGCGAATATGTTAGCCACCATATATGCTAGTCGCTTGCTGCAGCTCCACCTCATACCTTTACCTTACCTATAAGCTTAAATAGTCTTGATCGCGAGGGTGCGAGATTGCTGAGTCCCCGTGGCTCACAGATACTTCCAAAACCAGTTTGCAGGTGCCGTTGAACCGTGCAGATGATGCTATCAAGCTCAAGGAGGAGCTCGATGAAGATCTTGTCCTTTGTGTTGTTTCATTCTAGTTGATCAGTAGTGGAGCCCAGTCGGGGTCGATCGGGGATCTGTGTAGCTTTTAGGGTAGTCTTCTTTTATTTTGGTTCCGTAGTCGGACCTTGATTGTATCTGGATGATGTAATGCTTTATTCATGTAATTGTGTGAAGTGGCAATCGTAAGCCAACTATGTATCTCTTTCCCTTATGTATTACATGGGTTGTGTGAAGATTACCTCACTTGCGACATTGCTTTCAATGCGGTTATGCCTCTAAGTCGTGCTTCGACACGTGGGAGATATAGCCGCATCGAGGGCGTTACAAGTTGGTAATCTGAGCCTTCCCCGACCTTAGGAGCCCCCCTGCTTGATCGAATAGCCGCCGTTGTTGAGTCTAGAAAAATGTTTTGAGTCATTTAGGATTATATATATTGGAGAGTTTAGGAATTCTTTTTACTCCCCAGTCCCTTCATAGCTCTAGTAAGGCATCCTGACGTAGAGTTTTGACTCTTCTCTTCTCAAATTTCACTAAAAAATTTAGGATCACGCGGGTATCCTGGAATCGTTCCGATCGATTTGTGACGTGAACATTGTTCTTGGTGCCTCCTGTCATTTAGGGGTTGTGGCAGTGTCCCGGGGAGTTGAGCTCCGAGGTGTTGTCGTCACAATTTTATCGTTGCAGTTCTGGAATACCTGAGTTTAGTTTCGCCAACATCGAAAATCTCTTTTATGCAGTTGTTGGTGAGATAACCTCGACGCCACCCAGTACTGGGGCGGGAGTTCGGGAGTATTGCCATAACTCGTATAACGGATGCTTTTCGAAGGTTGAGGTAGACGATTTCTGAAGGTTTCTTGGTTATGTGTTGAAGGATGGATACAGCTGGATGTAGGATTTGCTAGTTTTGGGTGAGATATTATGCTTCCCCTGTATCCCCAACACCTGATTGCATAACCGGAAAATTTCGGGAGTTTATAAGTGGGAATTCAAGTAGCTCTTAGGATTTCTTTCCGACAGATGTATGATTTGAAATTGGGGTTCGACGTCTAGTGGTCCGCCTATCCACGGTTGGTTTTACAGTGGTCTCGTTGTGTCTTAAAGAGTCCTTGGCTATGCTGACTCGGGGACACTTCGTATGTCATGTGCACTGCCTTGTACATGATGGTGTTGTACGATTGAGCTCGTGTAGGCCGCACCACGAAAACTTTGGACGAAATCTCTATCATATGTTTGTTCCGGCTTATTCTGCAAGCCAATCCTTTTGTTTTTGTTTTGAGTTGTGGTATTCGAGTTGCTTCGAAGTCAAATGTTGATTCCATAACTTTTCCTAAGCGGTGTTCTCATACCCCGATGTGAATACTAATCCTTCTCGATCATCGAGTCTGTCATGTCAATCCTTTTCAACCGGGGTGTCTCTTTTCAAGTGGATCCGATCACTTCAACATTCGCAAGATCAATTATCAGTTCTTCTCAATGGTGTTTGTTTCATCCGTCTCCAGGTTGCCTTTGTTTTTCCCGCCCACCCGCCCTTTTTCCTCAAGGACTAAGATTTCTTTATCAAGTATCCTTTTATTCTTGTGAAGTCTCTCCATTCTTTTCCGTCAATGTTCTTACCCGGTGGTTTTCATGAAGATGCTCTACTAGTTCATCATTCTTCGCTCTTTTTCTTCTTCGGTGGAACCAATTCAAGCTTTGTTGATCGTATTCTTTTCTCATTTCAAATGCCTTCTCTTACCGGTGCACCTCTTATTCTTTCACCTCTCGCTATTCTTTTGTTCCGGAGTGCTCAAGATATCTCGAAGATTTGTGTTTCCACTCTGCATACTTTCAAGATCTTTCGAGGATGTTCTCTCGTTCAAGCCTTTTAATTCAACCGGTGGAATCTCTCTTTTCAAGCAATCATTCAACGGTGTATCTTTTGAGTGGGCCCATAACCCACAGGTTTTTTCCAAGGATCTTACCTGACTCTTCTATTTTCCCAGAGCTATTCTCAAACCTTTCGAAGTTTGATGTAAGAATGAATTATCATCAGTCGAATGCCTTCTCGTAGATCTTTAATAATTCTTCCATCGTTGGTTCAACCTTTCCATTTTTCATCCCAGAGTATCTCAACAATTTGGTGGTGTTTCTCATCATCATTCTCAGATATTGAAGACCGAAGAAGAGTTTCTCTTTAATCTTGCTCCATTCTCTTCAAGATTCATGGTGCTAGCTTGTTGCCATCCTCTCATAATTATTTTCGATTGTGATAATCCTTTTCTCCCATCAGGAGATATTCAAGGGTATTTTCAGTTCGACTATCCGGAGCCCATCATTTCAGAAGACTTGTTCATTCTTAGTTTTCAGCTCTCGTTCCCCAAATCTCGCCGGTGCATCATTCAATATTCTTTAATCAGCGTGTGATCTCTTCGTTTCAGTTGTATCTAAATTCTCTCAAGTATCTTCGTTCATTTCATAATTCTTCCCGGTGTTCCTTTATCTTTTTTTCGTTCATTTTCATTTCTTACGGTGGTTCTTCCAGATTTCTCTTCCTTATCAATTTATTCGTTGTCAATCCTACTGGTGGTTCATAGAAGACCTTCCCAAGTTGGCGCTATATCTCTCTTAATCCTTACTACGAGAATAAGTAGTGTGCCAAATCCGTTGATTGTCATCAATTTAATTGGTGAAGGATAACCATAATGTAATTCTTATTCTTGTTTCATCGAGTATATTCAATTACTTATTACGGAGGCTCATCAAATTCCGGATTTCAATTGTTCATCTTCTCTTCTTCCCGGAGTTCCAACCTTTTTTCAATTATTTCACCACAAACATCCATCTAAATCATTACAAGGATTCACCTTGTGCTTTCAACTTCTCTTTCTTTTCGTTTGATCATTCTTTTGGTTACCGGAGTTCTTCATGAAGGTTTCTACATGATGGTTCATAAAAGATTTAATTCCTTTTCGAAGTGTTCATCGAGATTCTTTTCAGAGGAATTCAAGCTTTGTTTATTTTGCAATCCGGAGTGCAATTCTTTCTACCATATTATTGGAGATGGTATTATGTCATTCTTCGTAATTTGAGTTCATGCTTCATGTTTCACAAGTTATCGAGAATGGGGTAGTTTAAATCCATCATTCTCTTCATTGGAGTTATATTGGGTTATATTTCACCTAAAGCCTTCCCTAAGGATTGTGGCTATCTATGGTGCTTATAAAGGACCCAAGTTCTTCTTTATCCTCCCGGTGAAATACGTTCTCGTCTCCTTGGTCATACCAATCAAATTCTTTTTCCCGTGAGTGGCAGGTTGTCACCTCATAATTTGAGATGTACTCCATAAGACCATATCAAGCTTATTCTTTTCGTTGTTGGCTTTCTAATAACTCCGTTCGACCATTCTCCTAAGGATGCCTTCTCAAGCACAATTGTGGCACGACTTGGCATTTTCTTCCCCATTCTTTTATTTTAATTATTTATCTTCTATTCTTTTGTTCCGGAGGCATGGTGATGTTGCTCTCTTCAATCCATCATCTGGTGTGTCAAGATCATGTTCTTTTCATGCCTATCCATTTAACCGGAGTGTGGTGCCATTCTGCTCAAGTTCTTTTCGCCTTATCAAGCCTTGCATCTCTTTTCAACCGGAGTGCTGTCTGAGATTTTTTCTTACCCCTTCTTCCATTCATTCAATAGTTCCGGAGGCAGTGTGTTGTGATTTCATCAAGTATCTTCTCATCTTACCAAGTTCTTATTCAATTCCTTTTCTTTTCAATCGAAGTGCTGCCCGAAGTTGTTCTTCCTTGTTCCTCTTTTCTAACGGAGTGTTTTCAACTTCGTTCATCTACATTACATTCTTCTTTCAATTTGTTCAACTTCCCAAGGTTCTTTGGTTTCACTCATTTGTCAAAGAAGCAACTTAGTTTTACCTCTTCTGTTTCTCTTCCGTTTTCCCTCCGGTGCCATTCTAGATCTCGGGACGAGATCCTCTCATAGTGGTGGAGTGTTGTGACGCCCCGAGACCAATGTGCCAGGTGTCTTCTAGTTATTCGTTGTTGTTGCCATGTCTTTTGCTTGTGTGTTGCATCTTGCCATATCATCATCCGCATTGCATCATCATGTTTTCAAACTTGCATCCGCCCGGGTCTCCCAGTTCCGTCCGTTTTCCGTTCTGAGCCCAGACACACTTGCACACGCCCGCGGCATGTCCAAAATAATATTTTATAAGTTGCCGGAAAATGTTCTCGGAATGGGTTGAAAGTTGGCGTGCGGTCTTATTATAGTGTAGATAGATCGCCTGTCAAATTTCATCGCATTCGGAGTTCGTTTGACGCCCCAACGGATAACTATAGCGGCAGTATAGCCGGTCTTTTCGTCGGACGTTTTCGGTCTCCGAAAACAGATGCCGGGCCCTCTCTCTCTTCTCCCCCTCGCAGTCTCGCCACAGCCCACCTAGTCCATCCTCCTTCCCCTCTTCTCTTTCGGAGTTGTTCGATGCGATCGCACGGTCCGAAACCCTCTCTGCTCAGTGCATCAAACACCCTCGCGCGCGTGTCCGAAAAGTTGTCCCGTACCCGACCCGGACTGTCGCCACCGTTGTGTCCGGAACATCCCCAAACATCAACAAAACGTCTCCGTTTTGTTAATTGGACTTCTTAGTCTATTTTTCTCGACCACCCGACTACGATCGTAGGGACCGGATAGCCCCTAATTTAACCCACCTGCTTTTTATACTCAGATGAAACCCTAGAAACTAGGGATCTGTCCCATCCATCCCGTGTCCGCCGCCACCACTCTCTCCCTTGGTTTCAGCGCCAAACCAATCCCCAATCGACAGCCTCGATCCAAATCCACCCGCACGCAACCAGCATCTACCTCCTCCCGATCTGCTTCCTCTCGCAGAGGCACTCACCTCGACCCCGAGCGGATCAAGCCAGCCGTCCCCGCCGGCGATGGGCAACACCGGACGAGCAGGACTGTGGCCTTCCTCTCCCTCCTCCCCCCTGTTTTTCCTCGTGCTCCCCGGCTCTCTCTCACGATCTCCCTCTCTCTCTGTTTTTCATCAGTTGCAGGTCGCCGTCGCCTTGGTCAACCTTCGCCGGAGCTCCGTCGACTCCCCGTTGGCCGGATCCGGCCCGGAAACAAGCAGATCCCTTCATCCTCGGCGAGCTCCGCCTCCCTTTCCCGTCGCTCCGGCGTGCGCCAAGTTCCCTGTCGTCGTGCCGTGCTTCTGCATCCTCCCGCTCGTCTCTGTGCATGCTGAAAACGAGTGAGCCGCCGCCTGCGTTGACCCACTGCTTCGAGGACGAGGACGCCCAGCGACCAGCGCCCGAGTCAACTCCCTTGCATCGCCTGTTGCCGCGCCATGGACCCACGCCCAGCCTTCCTTCCCCGCGCTGTTCCTCGCGCGCCGGACCTCCCCAACCTCGCCGGAGCCACAACCAGGCCGACCCCGAGCTCCTCGCCCACAGCTTCCCCGCCTCCTGTGTCCTCCCGTCGCCGAGCACGCAAATCGCCGGAGAGCTCGGGTGAGCAACAGGCCAGCCACGACGCCGCCCCGAGCCGCTTCTACGCCATCCTTCGTCGCGCCGACCAGCAGCAGGGAACCAGGCCAGCCCCGCACCGCCCATCTCTCCTTCCTCCTCCCCGCGGCTCTCTCATTTCTCTAATCCTCTGTCAATTCGTTCCACAGCCACCGCCATGGAGGCCAAGCTCCAAGTTCCTGCTCGCCCGCGCCAAGTCCACTACGAGAAGAAGTCACCCGCATCCAGCCATGCATCCGGCGAGGACCGGCCATCCCTCGACCCAGATCCGTAGCGCGCCCGGTTCCATGCCCTCCATCCTTCGCCGCCGCGCCGGAGATCCCTGACGCCGTTGCTCTCCTTTGCTTCTTCTAGAGCAGAGGAGGCCAGCGCCCACAAACCTCTGCCTCATCCGCTCGTCCTGCGCGCGTTGACCTCTAGCGTAGACCGCGCGAAGCCCATCTCCAGATGCCATCTCCTACGCGCATGGGCCACAAGCAGGCCGGCCCAGCACGCACCCTGCCGCCTCTCTCGCCATCGACCTGGGCCTCAGCCCTTGGTGATCCAACACCCGTTTCCCCTTGTGCAACTCTTGGGCTAGCCGGTTTCGGCCCATTCTTGTTTTTTCCCTGTCCAGCGATTTTAGTAATTATCGTGAGATACCAAATTTACAGAAAACCCCTTGTACATCATGCATTTTATAACTCTCCAACCGTGCATCGGATTAAAACAAACTTAATATGAAACTTGCTTAGAATTTTGTCTAGTTTAATATTATTCAACTTCCACCCATGTTTAAAATGTTGTTGATTAAATTTTCTCCTATGCCATGTTAAAATGCTTTTATTCATAACTAGTTAACCGTAGCTCCGAATTTAATAAACTTTATATGTAAATGGGGTAGAAAAATGCCTAGTTTAACATGGTGGCATCACTTTGCATGTTTAACAACTATAAAATATGTATTAGGGCAGAACAATACCAAATCTATAATATGCTCATGAGGAGTTTCCGGATTTGTTGTTCGATGTTCCAGCCTCATTTAAACTTGCCTAGATAGGTTGTTTTATTTTGCTTCACCCTCTTGCCATGTTAATCAACATTTAATCTTGTTGGGTACATAAACGAGAGAGAGAGCTAAATAAGTCATGTGGTGTTTTCTTCAATATGCAACTCCGTTGCATATTGAGCTCCACCTAATTTGTAGTGTGGTTTGTTGCTCTTTTCCATGCCATGCCATGTATCATTAAACCGGACATGCATCATACTTGTTGTGCATGCCATGATCGTGTGATAGTTGTTTACTATGTTGTGTGCTTCTTTCCGGTGTTGCTTCTTTGGGTTGGTTCCGATAACGTCGCGTTTGTGAGGACCCGTTCGACTACGTCCGTTTGTCTTCTTCATGGACTCGCTCTTCTTCCTTGCGGGATTTCAGGCAAGATGACCATACCCTCGAAATCACTTCTATCTTTGCTTGCTAGTTGCTCGCTCTTTTGCTATGCCTATGCTGCGATACCTACCACTTGCTTATCATGCCTCCCATGTTGTTAAGCCAAGCCTCTAACCAACCTTGTCCTAGCAAACCATTGTTTGGCTATGTTACCGCTCTGCTCAGCCCCTCTTATAGCGTTGTTATTTGCAGGTGAAGATTGAAGTTTGTTCCTTGTTGGAACATGAAGATGTTGTTTCTTGTTGGAACATGTTTACTTGTTGGGATATCACAAAATCTCTTATCTAATTAATGCATCTATATACTTGGTAAAGGGTGGAAGGCTCGGCCATATGCCTGGTGTTTTGTTCCACTCTTGCCGCCCTAGTTTCCGTCATATCGGTGTTATGTTCCCGGATTTTGCGTTCCTTACGCGGTTGGGTTATAATGGGAACCCCTTGACAGTTCGCCTTGAATAAAACTCCTCCAGCAAGGCCCAACATTGGTTTTACCATTTGCCAACTAGCCTTTTCTTTCCCTTGGGTCGGCCGGCTCAAGGGTCATCTTATTTTGACCCCCCCGGGCCAGTGCTTCTCTAAGTGTTGGTCCAAACTGAGCGATGTCCGAGGCTACCAGGGGCAACTCTGGGCTGGCTTACCCGACGTCTGGCTCATCCGGTGTGCCCTGAGAACGAGATATGTGCGGCTCCTATCGGGATTTGTCGGCACATCCGGGTGGCTTTGCTGGTCTTGTTTTACCATTGTCGAAATGTCTTATAACCGGGATTCCGAGCCTAATCGGGTCTTCCCGCTGGAAGGAATATCCTTCGTTGACCGTGAGAGTTTGTGATGGGCTAAGTTGGGACACCCCTGTAGGGATATGAACTTCCGAAAGTCGTGCCGCGGTTATGGGCAGATGGGAATTTGTTAATGTCCGGTTGTAGAAAACCTGAAGTTGACCTTAATTAAAATACATCAACCGCGTGTGTAACCGTGATGGTCTCTTTCCGGTGGAGTCCGGGAAGTGAACACAGTGTTGGAGTAATGTTTGACGTAGGTTGTTTTAGGATCACTTCTTGATCATAGTTGTTCGACCGTGCTTTTGCCTTCTCTTCCCGCTCTCTTTTGCGAATATGTTAGCCACCCTATATGCTAGTCGCTTGCTACAGCTCCACCTCATACCTTTACCTTACCTATAAGCTTAAATAGTCTTGATCGCGAGGGTGAGAGATTGCTGAGTCCCCGTGGCTCACAGATACTTCCAAAACCAGTTTGCAGGTGCCGTTGAACCATGCAGATGACGCTATCAAGCTCAAGGAGGAGCTCGATGAAGATCTTGTCCTTTGTGTTGTTTCGTTCTAGTTGATCAGTAGTCGAGCCCAGTCGGGGTCGATCGGGAATCTGTGTAGCTTTTGGGGTAGTCTTCTTTTATTTTGGTTCCGTAGCCGGACCTTGATTGTATCTGGATGATGTAATGCTTTATTCATTTAATTGTGTGAAGTGGCGATTGTAAGCCAACTATGTATGTCTTTCCCTTATGTATTACATGGGTTGTGTGAAGATTACCTCACTTGTGACATTGCTTTCAGTGCGGTTATGCGTCTAAGTCGTGCTTCGACACGTGGGAGATATAGCCGCATCGAGGGCGTTACAACTAGCATCGCAATGAATCTCAAAGAGTTTGTCAAAGTTGGGTAATGCAAGCACGGGAGCATGAGTAAGCAAATTCTTAAGCTCATTGAAAGCGGTATCTTGGGATGGTCCCCGAACAAAAGGCGCATTTGTCTTGCTCGAAGCATGCAAATGCGACGCAATGGTGCTAAAATCTTTCACAAAGCGACGATAGAAACCCTAAAGGCAAAGAAATCTTCGCACTTGTTGCAAGTTGGTTGGTTGAGGCCATGTCTTAATAGCATTGATCTTGGACTCATCTACATGAACACCCTTAGAAGATACAACAAAACCCAAGAAAACGAGCTTATCAACGCCGAAAAGGCACTTCTCCATGTTAGCAAAGAGATTCTCATTTCGAAGAGTTTGTATAATGGTACGAACGTGGGTGACATGATCTTGAAGAGATTTTCTATAAACAAGGATATCATCGAAGTAGGCCACAACAAACACACCAATGTAAGGTCGAAAGACATGATTCATAAGACGCATAAAAGTACCCGGTGCTTTCGATAGACCCATAGGCATAACTAACCACTCATACAACCCAAACTTGGTATTGAAAGCGGTTTTCCATTCATCACCCTCGTGTATGCCGATTTGATAGTAACCAATTTTAAGATAAATTTTGGAGAATATAGTGGCACCACTAAGTTCATCAAGCATATCATCAAGGCGTGGAATGGGATACCTATAGTGAACGGTGATAGCATTGATAGGTCTACAATCGGAGCACATGCGAAAGCTACCGTATCATTTTGGCAGAAGAATGACCGGAACGGCACAAGGACTCTAACTTTCATGCACATGTCCATGGTCTATGAGATGCTTTACTTTCCTTTGTATTTCTTTGGTTTCTTTGAGGTTGATGCGGTAGGGAGCTTTGTTCAGAAGAGGTGCTCCCGGGATGAGGTCGATGCGGTGCTCGATGCCTCGTAGTGGAGGTAGTCCCAAAGGTAGCTCGTCGGGGAAAACATCTTGAAATTCCTGCAAAAGAGAAGACAACACTAAAGGTAGAACATGAGAGGTGTTAGCTTGTGTTGCATTGTCCTTGCACAAAAGGACATAGTGTAGGACACTTGATGGGTTCTCACACACTCCTCTTCTCTCACTTTTGGTGGAAAATAGAACTAAGTTCTTCTTGTCGCTCATCGTGGAGGAACTCGATTTGGGCTTGTGGCGCTTACTCTCTTTTTGGTGGCTCACTCTCTCACTATTCTCTCCATGATGGGTGGCTTGCTTGTCGGCGATCACTTGGCTTGGAGACATGGGGCGAAGTACGTACTCCTTTCCTTTCATCTTGAAGATGTAGTGGTTCGTTCGGTCGTTGTGGATGACACCTCTATCAAATTGCCATGGGCGTCCAAGAAGAAGGTGGAAAACGGTCATTGGAACGACGTCACACTCCAAAGTGTCTTCATAGGCGCCAATTTTGAAGGAGACTTGTACTCGATGCTCGACTTGGATAGTTCCAAAGTCGATAAGCCGTTGAACTTTGTAGGGATGTGGGTGCTTCATCTTGGGCAATTGGAGCTTGGAGCAAAGTTCTTCACTTGCGAGGTTATGACAACTCCCTCCATCGATGATGACCTTGACGGATCTTCCATTGATGCCGACCTTGGTATGAAAGATATGGCATCTTTGGTCTTCTTCTTGGTTATATTGAAGATTCAAGACCTTGGAGACAACTAGAGTGGGACTTGAATCTTCATCGCAAAAGACTTGTTCCATGTCTTCTTCGTTCACTTGCCGGTGTATGGCCACTTGCTCAAGGGCTTCCATTTCTCCTTCACTCATTGAGTCATAAGTGCTGTCGTCGTTGAGGATCATGGTCCACTTGTTGGTGCACTCATAGGACTTGTGGCCTCGGCCTCCGCATGTGAACCATTTAAAGGAACTCATCTTGACAGTCTCATCGGTTGGGGTAGATGATGATGAAGCTCTCAGCTTGAAGTTGCTCGTTGTAGGAGGATGACTTGGAGTTGACAAAGCTTTATTGGAAGTCGAATTATCAATGTTTTGAAGGAAATATGCCCTAGAGGCAATAATAAAGTTATTATTTATTTCCTTATATCATGATAAATGTTTATTATTCATGCTAGAATTGTATTAACCGGAAACATAATACTTGTGTGAATACATAGACAAACAAAGTGTCACTAGTATGCCTCTACTTGACTAGCTCGTTAATCAAAGATGGTTATGTTTCCTAACCATAGACATGAATTGTCATTTGATTAACGGGATCACATCATTAGGAGAATGATGTGATTGACTTGACCCATTCTGTTAGCTTAGCACCCGATCGTTTAGTATGTTGCTATTGCTTTCTTCATGACTTATACATGTTCCTATGACTATGAGATTATGCAACTCCCGTTTACCGGAGGAACACTTTGTGTGCTACCAAACGTCACAACGTAACTGGGTGATTATAAAGGAGCTCTACAGGTGTCTCCAAAGGTACATGTTGGGTTGGCGTATTTCGAGATTAGGATTTGTCACTTTGATTGTCCGAGAGGTATCTCTGGGCCCTCTCGGTAATACACATCACATAAGCCTTGCAAACATTGCAACTAATGAGTTAGTTGCGAGATGATGTATTACGAAAGGAGTAAAGAGACTTGCCGGTAACAAGATTGAACTAGGTATTGAGATACCGACGATCGAATCTCGGGCAAGTATCATACCGATGACAAAGGGAACAACGTATGTTGTTATGCGGTCTGACCGATAAAGATCTTCGTAGAATATGTGGGAGCCAATATGAGCATCTAGGTTCCGATATTGGTTATTGACCAGAGACGTGTCTCGGTCATGTCTACATTGTTCTCGAACCCGTAGGGTCCGCACGCTTAAGGTTTCGATGACAGTTTCATTATGAGTTTATATGTTTTGATGTACCGAAGGAGTTCGAAGTCCCGGATGAGATCGCGGACATGACGAGGAGTCTCGAAATGGTCGAGACGTAAAGATCGATATATTGGACGACTATATTCGGACATCGGAAAGGTTCTGAGTGATTCGGGTATTTTCGGAGGTACCGAGGAGTTACGGGAATACGAGGAAGAAGCAATGGGCCTTAATGGGCCTTAGTGGGAAGGACCAGGAGGTGGCGCGCGCCCCTACCAAGCCTAGTCATAATTGGACAAGGGGTTTGGGGCGCGGCCCCTCTCTCCCTTCCTTCCCCTCTTCCCCCCTTTTCCCCCTTCTCCTAGTTGGACTAGGAAAGGAGGAAACCTACTCCAACTAGGAGTAGGAATCCTACTCCCCTGGCGCACCCCTCCTAGGGACGGCCTCCTCCCCCTTGCTCCTTTATATACGGGGGCAGGGGGGCACCCCTAGACACACAAGTTGATCTCTAAGATCGTTCTCTTAGCCGTGTGCGGTGCCCCCTTCCACAATAGTCCTCGATAATATTGTAGTGGTGCTTAGGTGAAGCCCTGCGACAGTAGAACATCAATATCGTCACCACGCCGTCGTGCTGACGGAACTCTTCCCCGACACTTTGCTGGATTGGAGTCCGGGGATCATCATCGAGCTGAACGTGTGCTAGAACTCGGAGGTGCCGTAGTTTCGGTGCTTGATCGGTCGGGCCATGAAGACGTACAACTACATCAACCGCGTTGTCATAACGCTTCCACTGTCGGTCTACGAGGGTACGTAGATCACACTCTCCCCTCTCGTTGCTATGCATCACCATGATCTTGCGTGTGCGTAGGAAAATTTTGAAATTACTATGTTCCCCAACAGTGGCATCCGAGCCTAGGTTTTATGCGTTGATGTTATATGCATGAGTAGAACACAAGTGAGTTGTGGGCGATATAAGTCATACTTCTTACCAACATGTCATACTTTGGTTCGGCGGTATTGTTGGACGAAGCGGCCCGGACCGACATTATGCGTACGCTTACGCGAGACCGGTTCTTCCGACGTGCTTTGCACAAAGGTGGCTAGCGGGTGTCAGTTTCTCCAACTTTAGTTGAACCAAGTGTGGCTACCCCCGGTCCTTGCGAAGGTTAAAACAACACCAACTTGACAAACTATCGTTGTGGTTTTGATGCGTAGGTAAGAACGGTTCTTGCTAAGCCCGTAGCAGCCACGTAAAACTTGCAACAACAAAGTAGAGGACGTCTAACTTGTTTTTGCAGGGTATGTTGTGATGTGATATGGTCAAGACATGATGCTAAATTTTATTGTATGAGATGATCATGTTTTGTAACTGAGTTATCGGCAACTGGCAGGAGCCATATGGTTGTCGCTTTATTATATGCAATGCAATTGTGCTGTAATGCTTTACTTTATCACTAAGCGGTAGTGATAGTCGTAGAAGCATAAGATTGGCAAGACGACAACGATGCTACGATGATGATCAAGGTGTCGCACCGGTGACGATGGTGATCATGACGATGCTTCGAAGATGGAGATCACAAGCACAAGATGATGATGGCCATATCATATCACTTATATTGATTGCATGTGATGTTTATCTTTTATACATCTTATCTTGCTTTGATTGACGGTAGCATTTTAAGATGATCTCTCACTAATTATCAAGAAGTGTTCTCCCTGACTATGCACCGTTGTGAAAGTTCTTCGTGTTGAGACACCACGTGATGATCAGGTGTGATAGGCTCTACGTTCAAATACAACGGGTGCAAAACAGTTGCACACACGGAATACTCAGGTTATACTTGACAAGCCAAGCATATACATATATGGCCTCGGAACACGGAGACCGAAAGGTCGAGCGTGAATCATATGGTAGATATGATCAACATAGTGATGTTCACCAATGAAACTACTCCATCTCACGTGATGATCGGACATGGTTTAGTTGATTTGGATCACGTGATCACTTAGAGGATTAGAGGGATGTCTATCTAAGTGGGAGTTCTTTAGTAATATGATTAATTGAACTTAAATTTATCATGAACTTAGTACCTGATAGTATCTTGCTTGTTTATGTTTGATTGTAGATAGATGGCCCGTGCTGTTGTTCAGTTGAATTTTAATGCGTTCCTTGAGAAAGCAAAGTTGAAAGATGATGGTAGCAATTACACGGACTGGGTTCGTAACTTGAGGATTATCCTCATTGCTGCACATAAGAATTACGTCCTGGAAGCACCGCTGGGTGCCAGGCCTGCTACTGGAGCAACACCAGATGTTATGAACGTCTGGCAGAGCAAAGCTGATGACTACTCGATAGTTCAGTGTGCCATGCTTTATGGCTTAGAATCGGGACTTCAACGACGTTTTGAACATCATGGAGCATATGAGATGTTCCAGGAGTTGAAGTTAATATTTCAAGCAAATGCCCGGATTGAGAGATATGAAGTCTCCAACAAGTTCTATAGCTAAAAGATGGAGGAGAATCGCTCAACTAGTGAGCATGTGCTCAGATTGTCTGGGTACTACAATTGCCTGAATCAAGTGGGAGTTAATCTTCCAGATAAGATAGTGATTGACAGAATTCTCTAGTCACCATCACCAAGTTAGTAGAACTTTGTGATGAACTATAGTATGCAAGGGATGACGAAAACGACTCCCAAGATTTTCATGATGATGAAATCGATGAAGGTAGAAATCAAGAAAGAGCATCAAGCGTTGATGGTTGACAAGATCACTAGTTTCAAGAAAAGGGCAAAGGGAAAAGGGGAACTTCAAGAAAAACAACAAGAAAGTTGCTGCTCAAGTGAAGAAGCCCAAGTCTGGTCCTAAGCCTGAGACTAAGTGCTTCTACTGCAAAGGGACTGGTCACTAGAAGCGGAACTACCCCAAGTGATTGGCGGATAAGAAGGATGGCAAAGTGAACATAAGTATATTTGATATACATGTTATTGATGTGTACTTTACTAGTGTTTATAGCAACCCCTCAGTATTAGATACTAGTTCAGTTGCTAAGATTAGTAACTTGAAACGGGAGTTGTAGAATAAACAGAGACTAGTTAAGGGTGAAGTGACAATGTGTGTTGGAAGTGGTTCCAAGATTGATATGATCATCATCGCACACACCCTATACTTTCGGGATTAGTGTTGAACCTAAATAAGTGTTATATGGTGTTTGCGTTGAGCATGAATATGATTTGATCATGTTTATTGTAATACAGTTATTCATTTAAGAGAATAAATTGTTGTTCTGTTTACATGAATAAAACCTTATATGGTTACACACCCAATGAAAATGGTTCATTGGATCTCGATCGTAGTAATACACATATTCATAATATTGAAACCAATAGATGCAAAGTTAATAATGATAGTGCAACTTATTTGTGGCACTGCCGTTTAGGTCATATTGGTGTAAAGCGCATGAAGAAACTCCATGCTGATGGGATTTTGGAATCACTTGATTATGAATCACTTGGTGCTTGCGAACCATGCCTTATGGGCAAGATGACTAAAGACTCCGTTCTCCAGAACAATGGAGCGAGAAACAGAGTTGTTGGAAATCATACATACTGATGTATGTGGTCTGATGAATATTAGAGCTCGCGACAAGTATCATTATTTTCTGACCTTCACAGATGATTTAAGCAGATATGAGTATATCTACTTGATGAAACATAAGTCTGAAAAGTTCAAAGTATTTCAGAGTGAAGTGGAAAATCATCGTGACAAGAAAATAAAGTTTCTATGATCTGATCGCAGAGACGAATATTTGAGTTACGAGTTTGGTCTTCAATTAAAACAATGTGGAATAGTTTCACAAACTCATGCCACCTAGAACACCACAGCATAATGGTGTGTCCGAACATCATAACCGTACTTTATTAGATACAGTACAATCTATGATGTTTCTTACCGATTTACCAATATCGTTTTGGGATCATGCATTAGAGACAGCTGCATTCACGTTAAAAAGGGGCACCACAATCTGAACTGTGGTTTGGCAAGAAACCGAAGTTGTCATTTCTTAAAGTTTGGGATTGTGATGCTTATATGAAAAAGTTTCATCCCGATAAGCTCAAACCCAAATCGGAGAAATATGTCTTCATAGGATACCCAAAGGAGACTGTTGGGTACACCTTCTATCACAGATCCGAAGGCAAGTCATTCGTTGCTAAGAATGGATCCTTTCTAGAGAAGTAGTTTCTCTTGAAAGAAGTGAGTGGGAGGAAAGTAGAACTTGATAAGGTAATTGTACCTTCTCCCTTATTGGAAAGTAGCTCATCACAGAAATCTGTTCCTATGACTACTACACCAATTAGTGAGGAAGCTAATGATGATGATCATGTAACTTCAGATCAAGTTACTACCGAATCTCGTAGGTTAACCAGAGTGAGATCCGCACCAGAGTGGTACAGTAATCTTGTTCTGGAGGTCATTCTACTTGACCATGACGAACCTGCAAACTATGAGGAAGCGATGATGAGCCCAGATTCCACAAAATGGCTTGAGGCCATGAAATCTGAGATAGGATCCATGTATGAGAACAAAGTATGGACTTTGGTTAACTTGCCCGATGTTCGGCAAGCCATTGAGATTAAATGGATCTTCAAGAGGAAGACGGACGCTGATAGTAGTGTTACTATCTACAAAGCTAGAATTGTCGCAAAAGGCTTTCGACAAGTTCAAGGTGTTGACTACGATGAGAGTTTCTCACTCGTATCTATGCTTAAGTCTGTCCGAATCATGTTAGCAATTGCCGCATTTTATGAAATCTAGCAAATGGATAAACAAAACTGCATTCCTTAATGGATTTATTGTATATGATGCAACCAGAAGGTTTTGTCAATCCTAAAGGTGTTAACAAAATGTGCAAGCTCCAGCGATCCATCTATGGACTGGTGCAAGCATCTCAGAGTTGGAATATACGCTTTGATGAGTTGATCAAAGCATATAGTTTTATACAGACTTGCGGTGAAGCCTGTATTTACAAGAAAGTGAGTGGGAGCACTACAACATTTCTGATAAATATATGTGAATGACATATTGTTGATCGGAAATAATGTAGAATTATTCTACAAAGCATAAAGGAGTGTTTGAAAGGAGTTTTTTTAAAAGAAAGACCTCGGTGAAGCTGCTTACATATTGAGTATCAAGATCTATGGAGATAGATCAAGACGCTTGATAAGTTTTTTCAGTGAGTACATACCTTGACAAGATTTTGAAGTAGTTCAAAATGGAACAGTCAAATAAAGAGTTCTTGCCTGTGTTGCAAGGTGTGAAATTGAGTAAGACTCAAAGCCCGACCACGGCAGAAGATAGAAAGAGAATGAAAGTCATTCCCTATGCCTCAGCCATAGATTCTATAAAGTATGCCATGCTGTGTACCAGATCTATTGTATACCGTACACTGTGTTAAGCGAGGGAATACAATAGTGATCTAGGAAGTAGATCACTGGACAGCGGTCAAAATTATCCTTAGTGAAATAAGGATATGTTTCTCGATTATGGACATAACAAAAAGGGTCATCGTAAAGGGTTACGTCGATACAAATTTTTGACACCGATCTGGATGACTCTAAGTCTCGATCTAGATACATATCGAAAGTGGGAGCAAATAGCTAGAGTAGCTCCGTGCAGAGCATTGTTGACATAGAAATTCGCAAAATACTTACGGATCTGAATGTGACAGACCCGTTGACTAAAATTATCTCACAAGCAAAACATGATCACACCTTAGTACTCTTTGGGTGTTAATCACATAGCAATGTGAACTAGATTACTGACTCTAGTAAACCCTTTGGGTGTTGATCACATATCGATGTGAACTATGGGTGTTAATCACATGGTGATGTGAACTATTGTTGTTAAATCAAATGGCGATGTAAACTAGATTATTGACCCTAGTGCAAGTGGGAGACTGAAGGAAATATGCCCTAGAGTCAATAATAAAGTTATTATTTATTTCCTTATATCATGATAAATGTTTATTCATGCTAGAATTGTATTAACCAGAAACATAATACTTGTGTGAATACATAGACAAACAAAGTGTCACTAGTATGCCTCTACTTGACTAGCTCGTTAATCAAAGATGGTTATGTTTCCTAACCATAGACATGAGTTGTCATTTGATTAACGGGATCACATCATTAGGAGAATGATGTGATTGACTTGACCCATTCCGTTAGCTTAGCACCCGATCGTTTAGTATGTTGCTATTGCTTTCTTCATGACTTATACATGTTCCTATGACTATGAGATTATGCAACTCCCGTTTAACGGAGGAACACTTTGTGTGCTACCAACGTCACAACATAACTGGGTGATTATAAAGGAGCTCTATAGGTGTCTCCAAAGGTACATGTTGGGTTGGCGTATTTCGAGATTAGGATTTCTCACTTCGATTGTCGGAGAGGTATCTCTGGGCCCTCTCGGTAATACACATCACATAAGCCTTGCAAGCATTGCAACTAATGAGTTAGTTGCGAGATGATGTATTACAAAACGAGTAAAGAGACTTGCCGGTAACGAGATTGAACTAGGTATTGAGATACCGACGATCGAATCTCGGGCAAGTAACATACCGATGACAAAGGTAACAATGTATGTTGTTATGCGGTCTGACCGATAAAGATTTTCGTAGAATATGTGGGAGCTAATATGAGCATCTAGGTTCCGCTATTGGTTATTGACCGAAGACGTGTCTCGGTCATGTCTACATTGTTCTCGAACTCGTAGGGTCCGCACGCTTAAGGTTTCGATGACAGTTTCATTATGATTTTATATGTTTTGATGTACCGAAGGAGTTCCAAGCCCCGGATGAGATCGGGGACATGACGAGTAGTCTCGAAATGGTCGAGACGTAAAGATCGATATATTGGACGACTATATTCGGACATCGGAAAGGTCCCGAGTGATTCGGGTATTTTCGAAGGTACCGGGGAGTTACGGGAATACGAGGAAGAAGCAATGGGCCTTAATGGGCCTTAGTGGGAAGGACCAGGAGGTGGCGCGCGCCCCTCCCAAGCCCAGTCCGAATTGGACAAGGGGATTGGGGCGCGGCCCCTCTCTCCCTTCCTTCCCCTCTTCCCCCCTTTCCCCCCTTCTCCTAGTTGGACTAGGAAAGGAGGAAACCTACTCCAACTAGGAGTAGGAATCCTACTCCCCTGGCGCGCCCCTCCTAGGGCCGGCCTCCTCCCCCCGTGCTCCTTTATATACGGGGGCAGGGGGCACCCCTAGACACACAAGTTGATCTCTAAGATCGTTCTCTTAGCCGTGTGCGGTGCCCCCTTCCACAATAATCCTCGAAAATATTGTAGTGGTGCTTAGGCGAAGCCTGCGACAATAGAACATCAAGATCGTCACCATGCCGTCGTGCTGACGGAACTCTTCCCCGACACTTTGCTGGATCGGAGTCCGTGGATCGTCATCAAGCTGAACGTGTGCTAGAACTCGGAGGTGCCGTAGTTTCGGTGCTTGATCGGTCGGGTCGTGAAGACGTACGACTACATCAACTGCGTTGTCATAACGCTTCCGTTGTCGGTCTACGAGGGTACGTAGATCACACTCTCCCCTCTCGTTGCTATGCATCACCATGATCTTGTGTGTGCGTAGGAAAATTTTGAAATTACTACTTTCCCCAACACGTTTCTTGTAGAAGGTTTGGTAGACGGTGTTGGAGTCGTTGAATCTTGGGTGTTGGAGAAGCCGTATAACTTGGATGAGAACTTGGCATACTTGTAATCGTCTTACACTTGACATTCCGCTTTGGTAGCTTGATGCACAAGCTCGCTGAGGTTCGAGTATGGTTGGAAGTCGGCGATCTTCTTGATAGGATGGTTGACTCCATTCAGGAAACATGTCATTGTTTCCTCATCATCTCATGAGGACATGACTACCTTGGATACGACTAAAAATATTGCATACATGCATATTTGCCAGGTGATTTCTAGTGCAAACTATTCAATAATCTATTTATGTTATCCGGAAAAAAAATACTTTAGACACTTTTGTGTTTTATCTAATTGCAGGTGTATGGGAATTTGTACGAACCACATATGAAAATAAGGGAAAAGGAGAAGTTTAGGTTCTATTCAAAAAGTTCTCTCATGTCACTTTTGGGCCAAGAGAAGATAGAGTCCAAGTCTGTCACGTTCTGGATTCAGATTCAGAGTGCACAGACATACCTGACTCAAAACGCCAACAACTTTTTCATACGACTCCGAATTGGGTGATTCATTTTTTGTTGGAAAGTAGATTCCGTGCTCTTTCCAACCCAATTGGATTCACCTTCAAATTCGTCCGGAGCATTGAGATATCGACGAAACAATCTAACGCTGTAGCAGAATCCGAGTCAAACAAGAAGTCCAAAGGTGTTGCATCACCTCCCCTTGGGCCCTTGAGCCTTGTATGACCTAGGGTTAGTTTTAGACTTCCTTGGGACGTCGTTCCACCTCCTTGGCCGCCACCCCTTGCTCCTATATAAGTAGATCCATCTAGTAGCTTTTTCCTTGGGTTTTGTTTAGATTGAAAGTTCGCCATAGCTGTAACTTCGCCTACTTCGTTTGTGTTCAACGACCAGACCAAGACGTCACAGAACCCCACCTTGTTCAATAAAGCTTTCATCTTATATTCGCAATAACCAGATTGCAATCTCAGTTTCTTGCTTGTTCTTCATTTGCTCGTAGGTAACAGACCCTCGTGGTCAGGTTGATCATGCTCCGGCATTGATGTTGGGTAGGGACCCTAATCGGCCGATCTTTCACGAAAGGAGTGAATCCCGCAATGAACACGAGGAGGGAAACAAGGGGAAAATCACAAGGGGAACACAAGAGAACACTCAAACCAACAACTATGATTACACATGCGCTAGATCCATGAACACAAAGGGAGATACAAGATCCAAAGTCAACAACGGACGATACAAAGGTAGCCGGTCTTCTTCGTGAGGAGGTCTTGAATCCACGAGGGGGGTCTTCCCTTAGAGTGGTCTTGAATCCAAAGGGATCTTCTCCGAAGAGGGTCCGTGATCTCTCTCATGGAGTAGATCCAATGTGGATGAGCAATGCTCTATCTCTGAAAATGAGCTAAACCAATGCTAACCATAGCTAGGATGAATAGGGGGTCTATTTATAGTCTTAGTGCAAATGGGGGGGAGAAAGGAGGGGGTACATGGGCTTCGGGCACGAAACTGGACATAGCCAGGTACCGGACGTCCGCTGGGGGCCGGTCGTCCGCTGGCTCACGGGCGGCCGGACGTCCGGTAGTGGCCGATCGTCCGCTGGTTCTGGCTCGGATGTGGACGTTGCGGATTTCCGAAAGGGTCTGGTCGTCCGGTCGCCGAACGTCCGGTGGCGTCGGGCATCCGCTCGTTTGGCTCGGGTGCGGTGTCGCCGATCGTCCGGTCTGGTCCGGACGTCCACTCGCTGTAGCTCGACTGGGGCTTCAGGCTCCGGACGTCTGGTCCCGGCCGGTCGTCCGGGGGCTGGGGCTTCGTTCACAGCTCTTCTTCTTCTTCTTCTTCTTCTTCTTCTTCTTCTACGTCTTCACACCCATCTTCCTCTTCTAATCCTCCTTGCTCCTTAGCTTCTTGATGGCCAACTCCTTGATACCTGAGTATGCACAATGTGTCCGTTTGATGTAGTAGCCATGTCTCATGTCCATCGAAGTGGAAATGTGAGAGGAGAGATGTCACCTCGGTTTCGAGAGCTCTTGCGCGTGCTCGTGTCATGGGTACAAGTGGTATCGTAGGAGATGTAGTTGGGTCCATGGGGATGACCTTGGGATGCTCCGCAATCATCTCCCCTCCCTTGGGGAAGATCCACCCTCGGATCAAATTCTTTATCACCATGGTAGGGAGAGAGATCTTTGACGTTGAAGATGTTGCTCACGGAGTACTTGTCGCATGGAATGTCGATCTTGTATGTGTTGTCGTTGTAGCGTACAAGCACCTTGAAGGGTCCGTCCGCTCATGGTCAAAGTTTGGACTTGCGTTCTTGGGGAAATCAGTCCTTGCGAAGGTGTAGCCACACGAGATCACCAATGTTGAAGACCACGGGCCGCTTGTTGATGTTGAGCTTGGTCACAAGTCGTTGTACTTGGTGCTCAATAGTACGTCTTGTATATTCATGCACCTTCTTGAGATGAGTCACATGTGCACTTGCGTCCAAATTGATGCGCTCTTGGAGTGGTAGAGGAAGAATGTCCAATGGTGACAATGGGTTGAATCCGTAGACGACCTCGAAGGGGGGCTTGCCAGTTGTTTAGTGTCTTGCTTGGTTGTAGGCGAACTCGGTGATAGGTAGGCACTCCTCCCACTCCTTGATGTTCTTCTTGATGAGTACCCTAAGTAGAGCGGAGAGTGTGCGGTTGGTCACCTCCGTTTGGCCATCGGTTTGTGGGTGATATGCCATGGAGAAGAGTAGCTTGATTCCTAGCTTGGCGCATAGGGTCTTCCAAAAGTAGCTAAGGAACATGATGTCGCGGTCCGAGACGATTGTCTTTGGCACTCCATGTAGACGCAATATTTCCCTACAAAAGAGATTAGCAACATGTTAAGCATCGTCTATCTTGTTGAAAGGAATGAAATATGCCATCTTGGAGAAACGGTCCACAACGACAAATATCGAATCCTTTCCATTTCTAGTCCTAGGCAATCCAAGTACAAAGTCCATGCTAATGTCTTCCCATGGTTGATAAGGAATTTGGAGAGGCATGTAAAGGCCATGGGATTGAGCTTTGGGCTTAGCTTTGCGAAATCTAGAGCATCGGTTGGTGAAGCGGTTGACGTCGCGAAACATCTTGGGCCAAAAATAGTTCTTGGAGAGCGTGGCGAAAGTCTTGTCGTGTCCAAAATGTCCCATTAAGCCTCCTCCATGAGATTCCTGCAAAAGCAACAAACGAAGGGAAGACTCGGGGATGCAAAGCTTGTTAGCTCTCATAAGATATCCATCTTTGATGTAATAGCGTTCCCAAGAGGTGTGCGTCAAACACTTGGCATAAGGAGTAGCAAAAGTAGGATCATGCTCATACATGTCTTTTATATGATCAAAACTAATGACATCCAATTCAAGTTGAGTAACAAGCATGCATATGCGGGAAAGAGCATCCGCCACAATGGTTTCCTTAACTTTAATGTACTTGATGACATAAGGAAAAGATTCAATAAATTCACTCCATTTAGCATGACGCTTGTTCAATTTGGTTTGGCCCTTAAGATACTTGAGCGTTTCATGATCGGTATGAATGATAAATTCATGAGGGCGAAGATAGTGTTCCCATTCATGCAAAACACGGACTAAAGCATATAGCTCTTTGTCATAGATGGGGTAATTGAGTTGCGCTCCAGAAAGTTTCTCACTAAAGTAAGCTTTGGGGCGCTTCTCTTGCGTTAACACACCTCCTATGCCATTACCACTAGCATCGCAATGAATCTCAAAGGGTTTGTCAAAGTTGGGTAATGCAAGCACGGGAGCATGAGTAAGCAAATTCTTAAGCTCATTGAAAGCTGTATCTTGGGATGGTCCCCAAACAAAAGCCGTATTCTTGTTGCTCAAAGCATGCAAAGGCGAAGCAATGGGGGTAAAATATTTCACAAAGCAACGATAGAAACCCGCAAGGCCAAGAAAGCTACGCACTTGTTGCAAGTTGGTTGGTTGTGGCCAAGTCTTAATAGCATTGATCTTGGACTCATCAACATGAACACCCTTAGAGGAAACAACAAAACCCAAGAAAACGAGCTTGTCAACGCCATAAAGGCATTTCTCCATATTAGCATAGAGGTGCTCTTTTCAAAGAATTTGTAAAACGGTTCGGACATGGGTGACATGCTCTTGGAGAGACTTGCTAAAAACAAGGATATCATCGAAGTAGACCACAACAAACACACCAATGTAAGGGCAAAAACATGATTCATAAGACGCATAAAAGTACCCGGTGCTTCCGATAGACCCATAGGCATGACTAACCACTCATACAAGCCAAACTTGGTTTTGAAAGCAGTTTTCCATTCATCACCCTCGTGTATGCGGATTTGATAGTAACCACTCTTAAGATCAATTTTTGAAAAGATAGTGGAACCACTAAGTTCATCAAGCATATTGTCAAGGCGTGGAATGGGATACCTATAATGAACGGTGATAGCATTGATAGGTCTACAATCGGAGCAAATGCAAAAGCTACCATCTCGTTTTGGCACAAGAATGACCGGGACGACACAAGGGCTCAAACTTTCACGCACATGTCCATGGTATATGAGATGCTTTACTTGCCTTTGTATTTCTTTGGTTTCTTTGAGGTTGACGCGGTGGGGAGCTTTGTTCAGAAGCGGTGCTCGATGCCTCGTAATGGAGGTAGTCCCAGAGGTAGCTCATCGGGGAAAACATCGTGAAATTCCCGCAAAAGAGAAGACAACACTAGAGGAAGAGTATGAGAGGTGTTAGTTTGTGGTTCATTGTCCTTGCACAAAAGGACGTAGTGTAGGACACTAGATGGGTTCTCACACACTCCTCTTATCTCACTTTTGGTGGCAAATAGGACTAAGTTCTTCTTTTTTCTCAACGTGGAGGCGCTCGATTCGGGCTTATGGTGCTCACTCTCTTTTGGGTGGCTCGCTCTCTCACTATTGTCTCCGCGATGGGTGGCTTGCTTGTCGGTGATCACTTGGCTTGGGGACATGGGACGAAGTACATACTCCTTTCCCTTCATCTTGAAGATGTAGTGGTTCATTCGGCCGTTGTGGATGACAACTCTATCAAATTGCCATGGGCGTCCAAGGAGAAGGTGGCAAACGGTCATTGGAACGATGTCACACTCTAAGGTGTCCTCGTAGGCGCCAATTTTGAAGGAGACTTGTACTCGATGCATGACTTGGATAGTGCTGGAGTCGCTAAGCCAATGCACTTTGTATGGATGTGGGTGCTTCGTCTTGGGAAATTGGAGCTTGGAGCAAAGTTCTTCACTTGCGAGATTATGACAACTCCCTCCATCGATGATGACCTTGACGGATCTTCCATTGATGCCGGCCTTGGTGTGAAAGATATGGCATCTTTGGTCTTCTTCTTGGTGATGTTGGAGAGTCAAGACCTTGGAGACAACAAGAGCAGGACTTGAATCTTCATCGCGAAAGACTTGTTCCTCTTCATCATTCACTTGCCGGTGCATGGCAACTTGCTCAAGAGCGTCCATTTCTCCTTCACTCATCTAGTCGTAGCTGTCGTCGTCGTTGAGGATCCTGGTCCGCTTGTTGGTGCACTCGTAGGACTTGTGGCCTCGGCCTCCGCATGTGAAGCATTTGAAGGAACTCGTCTTGACGGTCCCAACGGTTGGAGTGGATGATGATGAAGCTCTCGGCTTGAAGTTGCTTGTAGTAGGAGGATGACTTGGAGTTGACGAAGCTTTCTTGGAACTCGACTTGTCAACGTTGCTTGTATAAGGCTTGGTAGACGTTGTTGGAGTCATTGAAGCTTGGATGTTGGAGAAGCCGTATGACTTGGATGAGAACTTGGCATAATTGAAATCGCCTTGCACTTGACGTTCCGCTTTTGTAGCTTGATGCACTAGCTCGATGAGATTTGAGTATGGTTGGAAGTCGGCGAACTTCTTGATAGGATGGTTGTGACGCGCCCGATTCAATCGTACACTAATCATACACGCAACTGTGTACGATCAAGATCAGGGACTCACGGGAAGATATCACAACACAACTCTACAAATAAAATAAGTCATACAAGCATCATATTACAAGCCAGGGGCCTCGAAGGCTCGAATACAAGAGCTCGATCATAGACGAGTCAGCGGAAGCAACAATATCTTAGTACAGACATAAGTTAAACAAGTTTGCCTTAAGAAGGCTAGCACAAAATGGGATACAGATCGAAAGAGGCACATGCCTCCTGCCTGGGATCCTCCTAAACTACTCCTGGTCGTCGTCAGCGGGCTGCACATAGTAGTGGGCACCTCCCGAGTAGTAGTAGTCATCATCGACAGTGGCGTCTGGCTCCTGGACTCCATCGTCTGGTCGCAGCAATCGGGTATAGAAAAGGGGAAAAGAGGGAGCAAAGCAACCGTGAGTACTCATCCAAAGTACTCGCAAGCAAGGAGCTACACTACATATGTATGCATTGGTATCAAATGGACAAGAAGGTAACATATGTGGACTGAACTGCAGAATGCTGGAATAAGAGGGGGATAGCTAGTCCTATCGAAGACTACGCTTCTTGCCACCTCCATCTTGCAGCATGTAGAAGAGAGTAGATGGTAAGTTCACCAAGTATCATCGCATAGCATTACCCTAACCGATGATCCTCCCCTCGTCGCCCTGTGAGAGAGCGATCACTGGTTGTATCTGGCACTTGGAAGGGTGTGTTTTAATAAGTATCCGGTTCTAGTTGTCATAAGGTCAAGGTACAACTCCAAGTCGTCCTGTTACCGAAGATCACGGCTATTCGAATAGATTAACTTCCCTATAGGGGTGCACCACATTTCCCAACACGCTCGATCCCCTTTGTCCAGACACACTTTTCTGGGTCATGCCCGGCCTCGGAAGATCAACACGTCGCAGCCCTACCTAGGCACAACAGAGAGGTCAGCACGCCGGTCTAAATCCTATGGCGCAGGGGTCTGGGCCCATCGCCCATTGCACACCTACACGTTGCGTACGCGACCGGTGAGCAGACCTAGCCTCCCTTATACAAGAGCAGGCGTTCCAGTCCAACCCGGCGCGTGCCGCTCAGTCACTGACGTCACGAAGGCTTCGGCTGATACCACGACGTCGAGTGCCCATAAATGTCCCCGCGTAGATGGTTAGTGCGTATAGGCCAGTGGCCAGACTCAGATCAAATACCAAGATCTCGTTAAACGTGTTATCTTGAAATAACCGCGAACGCCGACCAGGGACAGGCCCACCTCTCTCCTAGGTGGTCTCAACCTGCCCTGTCGCTTCGCCACAAGGATCCACACAGAGGGCTGTCGGGAAAGTATGTCCTTCTAGCTCCAATTTGTTAATCAACCGCGGGTACTCCTCAAGCCGACCCGTCTTTAGTCATCACATGTATCATGTATAAAGTATATAGTATATACCCGTGATCACCTCCCGAGTGATCACAGCCCGATAGTATAGCATGGTAGACGGACAAGAATGTAGGGCCACTGATGATAAACTAGCATCCTGTACTAAGCATTTAGGATTGCAGGTAAGGTATCAACAGCTGTAGCAACAATGACAGGCTACGCATCAAAATAGGATTAACGGAAAGCAGTAACAGGCTACACTACTCTAATGCAAGCAATAGAGAGAAGAGTAGGCGATATCTGGTGATCAAAGGGGGGGCTTGCCTGGTTGCTCTAGCAAGAGAGAGGGGTCGTCAACACCGTAGTCGTACTAGGTAGCAGCGGCGTCGGTCTCGGTGTCTAGCGAGAGAAGAGGGGGAAGAAACAATAAATATAATGCAAACAAATGCATGACGATGCATGACATGACAAAGCGTGATGCTAGGTGTGCCCTAACGCGGTACGAGGTGGTACCGGTGAAGGGGGAAATCATACGGGAAATTATCCCTGGTGTTTCACGTTTTTGGATAGATGAACCGGAGGGGGAAAGTTGCGTGTTCGCTATGCTAGGGATGCGTGGCAGACGAACGGGCTGCGTATCCGGATTCGTTTCGTCGTTCTGAGCAACTTTCATGTACAAAGTTTTTTCATCCGAGCTACAGATTACTTTCTATTAATTTTAAAAGTTTTAAATCATTTTCTAAATTGTTTTAATTCGAAAATTAAATCTTAAATTGCTATGGGTACACAGAATTGTACCCAACAGAATGCATGTGTGGCTGGCAGGTGGGGTCAAGGGGGGGGGTCCAGTCAGCATTTGACCAGTCAACTGTTGACTGGTCAACATGGTCAAACAGGGCCCACCTGTCATAGACTGGGTCAACCCAGTCAACAGTTTGACGGGTCAAACTGGACAGGGGGCCCACATGTCATTGACTGATAACTAATTAACCTAATTAATTGTTTTAATTAACAGATTAATTAGGTTAAGTTAATTAGGTTAATCTAATTATGATTAATTAGTTTAATTAATCAAGATTAATTAAGTTAATTAATTCTTTAATTAATTAATTAATTAATTATCTTTTTAATTAATTTTAATTATTATTTATTAATTCATTTTTAATTAATTTAATAAATAATATATATTTTTATTTCGTTTTAGTTCACAGGGGGGTGGGCCCCGTTTGTCTATGGAACAGAGGCCTTGCGGGTCGGGCGTGCTAGCGGCAAAGACCGTGAGCGCCCGATGGGCGCGAACGCCAGGCGCGGCTTCACCGGAACGGGCGCGCCGGCGAGTAGAGAGGCGGCGGTCGTGGGCGGTGCAGGTGCGGAGATGTTGGCCGCGGAGAGCGGCCATCGTGGGGAGGCGGAGCGAGGCGAGGGAGGCCGGAGCGGGGCAGCGCGAGGCTGCAGCGGCTGGCGCCAGCTGTGGCGGAGTGGCGCGGGGCGTAGGCGAGGCACGCGATGGCGCGCGCGAGCTGCATCGGTGGAGAGGGTGGCGGGGTCTCCTGGGCGAAGCAGTGCGACCAGCAGCACTTGGTGCGGCGTCACGTGGGCACGGTGAGGATGGGAGGCGGGCCGACGCGAGGCTAGGCGAAGCAGCGGCGGCGAGGAGCGGGCGGGCGCGTGCTTTAGTGCGAGCAGGTGCAGTCGAGCGCGGGCGCATGAGCGGGGCATCGGGGGCGCGCACATCGGAGTGGACGCGGCCGCGGTGAGCGAGGAGGCAGGGAGATCCGGGACGCGGGCGGCGCACGGGTGCGCGCGTGCGGTGGCCGTGGCGACGAGCATGAGGTTGATAGACCACTTTTCCACGCCTTTCGAGAATAGTGAAGGGACCGATATAGGGAGGAGCTAGCTTGCCCTTGATCCCGAAGCGGTGAGCACCCTTCATTGGTGTAACTCGAAGATAAGCCTTTTCGCCAGGTTGATAGACCATGTCTTTGTGATGACGGTCATACTGACTTTTCTGACGTGACTGAGTAGTCTTGAGATTCTCGCGAATAATGCGAACTTGTTCTTCGTCCTGTTGGACAATATCCAGACCGAAGAGTGGATGTTCCCCAATTTCTGACCAGTTCAGAGGGGTCCGACACTTTCGTCCATATAACACTTCAAAGGGGGACATCTTCAGACTAGCTTGATAGCTATTGTTATAAGAGAACACGGCATATGGAAGAGATTCCTCCCATTTCTTGCCGAAGGACATTACACAAGCCCGAAGCATGTCTTCGAGAACTTGGTTGACACGTTCAACATGTCCTTGCGACTAAGGATGAAACGCCGTACTGAACGACAGATGAGTTCCCATGGCTTCTTGGAAACTTGTCCAAAATCTTGAAGTGAATAAGCTGCCACGGTCTGAACTGATAACCAGTGGCATACCGTGAAGTGAAACAATTCTGGTCATGTAGAGAGTAGCAAGCTGACTAGGAGTGATTGTCTCTTTGACCGCCAAAAAATGTGCAACTTTAGAAAGCCGGTCAATGATGACAAGAATAGCATCATTACCCTTCTGCGATTTGGGAAATCCAGTGACGAAGTCCATTTCAACATGGTCCCATTTCCATTTAGGAATAGAGATAGGTTGTAGAGTTCCAGCAGGCCTTTGATGCTCTGCTTTGATACGGCGGCAAACATCACCCTCAGCAACATAACAAGCAATGTCCTGCTTCATATTAGACCACCAGAATCTTTGACGAATATCCTGGTACATCTTTGTACTACCAGGATGGATGGACAGAGGCGTATCATGAGCTTCTTTCATAACCCTTTTAGTCTTATCTAGGTTTTTCTTCGAACATGGTACCACTAGGCGGCCTTTGAAGTACAAGGCGCCATCATCGGCGATAGTGAAGAATGAGGGCTTTCCTTCTGCTAGATGGCGTTTAATCTTATGGACTTCAGAGTCATCACCTTGAATAGTCTTTATACCAGCTACGAGATCTGGTACGACAGCCATGGTATTTAGAGAACCCGTAGTAACAACATGAAGATTCATCTTGCGGAACTCCGGGGGAGGGGGAGCGAGTGCACCAGGAGGAACAATATGAAGGTTCAGCTTTCTAAATTCTTCGACAAGCGAGGGCTGAACTTTGTGAACCTGGAGGTGGTTGCAGTAAGACTTGTGGCTCAAGGCATCAGCCATTACATTAGCCTTGCCGGGGGTATAGGATATACCCACGTCAAAGTCTGCAACAGTCTCCATCCATCTCTGCTGACGGAGGTTCAGATCTGGCTGAGTAAACAGATACTTCAGACTTTGGTGGTCGGTGAAGATCTTGCAATGATTATCGAGAAGGTAATGTCGCCACTGCTTCAGTGCATGAATGACAGCAGCAAGCCCGAGGTCATGAACTGGGTAGTTTTCTCCGTGAGGGCGCAGTTGACGAGAGGCATAAGCGATCACTCTGCGCTCTTGCATTAGGACAAAGCCTAATCCTTGACGGGAAGCGTCGCAGTAAATGACGAAGTCCTTCTTAGTATCAGGTGGAGCAAGCATTGGGGCAGAAGTCAACTTGTCTTTGAGCACCTGGAAACTTTCCTGACACTTGTCTGTCCATTCGAACTTGACACCCTTATGCAACAGATTAGTCAGAGGCCTAGCAATGTTGGAGAAGTTCTCGACGAATTGATGGCAATAGCTGGCGAGACCGAGAAAACTTCGGACTTGCTTGACATTCTTCAGAGGAGTCCAATCGAGAATAGCCTGAACTCGTTCAGGGTTGACGGCAATACCATCCTTGGAGATGACATGCCCAAGATAGGTTACTTCGGGGAGCCAGAATTCACACTTGGAATACTTAGCATATAGTTCATGCTCTCGAAGCTTTTCCAGCACAAGACGAAGATGTTCAGCATGTTCTTCTTTGTTCTTGGAAAATACAAGGATATCATCTAGATAAACCACGACGATCTTGTCGATGTAATCCATGAATATATAGTTCATCAGACGAGAGAAGGTGGCGGGAGCATTCGTTAAGCCGAATGACATGACGGTGTACTCGTATGACCCATACCGAGTCACGAAGGCGGTTTTTGGGATATCCTCTTCACGAACACAGATCTGGTGGTAACCCAACCTCAAGTCGAGTTTGGAGAACACTGATGAGTCAGCCAGTTGATCATAAAGATCATTGATCCGAGAAAGAGGGTATTTATTCTGAATGGTAGCTTGGTCTATAGGACTAATCGGTTTGTCCCATCCTTCTTCTTAACAAAGAGAGAAGGTGCTCCCCAAGGAGAGCAACTAGGGCGAATGAAACCTTTGACAAGAGATTTGTTGATTTCCTCCTTAAGCTCAATGAGTTCATGCGGAGGCATTTTGTAGGGTCGTTTGGCTATAAGAGTGGTGTCTGGTTTCAAGTCGATGATGAATTCGACAGCTCTAGCAGGGGGAATCCCTGGAAGTTCTTCCGGAAAGACGTCTTGGAATTCACAAACGACGGGAATGTTTTCAATGCCCTCGAGTGGTGCAGCGTTCAATGCATACAAGGCATAAAGTCGTGCCTCGGCATTTTGAACTAGATGAGCCTGGTAAGTAACTATTTCGTCGGAAGGATGTAGCAGATGGACGGTCTTAGTGGCACAAAATATAGAAGCAGTATGCGCTTTCAACCAATCCATCCCCAGAATGAGGTCGATGTTAGACGACTTCAGGATAATGGGAGAGGCATAGAATTCTAGCCCTTCGATTTCCACGGGGACATCGATGCCAACCAGTGAGGTTTGACATTGTCCCAGGTTTTTTTTACCAATACCGAAGTGTTCATCTCCTCACATTTAACGTCATGCTTGTATGCAAAATCTTCTGACATGAATGAATGTGATGCTCCTGAATCGAATAAAACAGATGAAGGTACTGAATTTACGAGGAGTGCACCCATCATAGTAGCAGGCTGGTCTTGAGCTTCATTAAGATCAACGTGGTTGGCATGAACATGATCGTAAGACCTGGCATTGTTGTTGCGAGGCTGGTTGTTTCCACGGCCAGCTGCAGGGAGGGCCAGTTGATTCTGGTTCTGGTTGCATTCCCTAGCACGGTGTCCTGGTTGACCACACCTGAAGCACAGACCGTTATTGGGAGTGGGAACAGGAGCTTGTGGTGGTGGAGCTGGAAGTCTTGGCTGCCTAGTTGGTGGGGGAGGCAGACGAGGTGCAGCATATGACTGCCTTGGAGCAGGTGCAGTTGGCTGAATGCTGTTGGGAATCCATATCCTATGCTTCTGCGAAGACGGGCCCAAAGATGAGCGCGTGTCACGGTTGCGCCCGTGAGAGCTCTGGTATTCCTGCAGACCAGTTTCAACATTGATGGCCTTGTTCACCAAGGTGGCGAAATCGGCAAAGTCGTGCACTAGAAGTGCGAGCTTGATATCAGCTTGAAGGCCATCATGGAACTTCTCCTGTCTGCGTGCATCAGTTGCAATGTCTTCTTCAGCATAGTGGGACAAGTCTAGAAACTCCCGCTGATAAGCTTCCACAGTTTTGTTGCCTTGGGTGAGGCCGTGGAACTCGCGCTTCTTACGATCCATGACTCCTTGAGGAATGAAGCGAGCACGGAAAGCAGCTTGGAAGTCTGGCCAGGTGATGATTGTTCCAACCGGCAGAGTACGCCTGTGGCTGTCCCACCACTGGGCAGCGGGTCCCTTCAAGAAGAAAGAAGCAAAGGTGACGTAGCTGGCAGGGGCTACATCAGCAGACTCCATCTCATAGGTGATATCACGGAGCCAGTCATCAGCATCCAGAGGCTGAGATGAGCTGCGGTACACGGTTGGGTTGAGGCGCATGAAATCCTGCAGAGTCACTTGGGTTGGCTGTTGGTTCATATTGGGGCGAGGAAACTGAGCCATAATATTCTCCATGAACTGGCGATTCAGCTCAAACTGTTGCATCATCCCAGTCATGTACTCAGGCGGGGGTGGGGGAGGGTTACCACGATCACGACCACCTGGTCTAACCATCCTGCTAATATATAACAGGGGTAGTTCAGCATTGAGAATTTGCAAGGACAAGAATCATTCATGATGAAACATGCATAATGAAAGGAACATGCTAGACACTGCATAGTAGTTGGCATATCTTACAAAAGTGATCATGCATAGAGTTCGGTACACAAAGTTCAGTACACAGACTAAGAACATCATAGGCGGCACGCGGGCTCGTGGTGAATGCATCTAACACTAACAAGCAAGCCTACATCAGTCCCAGGAGGAACTTTGGAGGTAGGTGTAGCCTGAGAGCTGGTAGTGACGCGAAGGGAAGACCTCCACGTGAGTAGCCTGGGTTCCGCGGATACTTTGGTGCAGAACCCGATGCGCAGGTGGCAGGAGAGGACCAAGTGCGGGAGAGTAGCCTCCCACATCTGGCCAGCCGACACCCTGGGGCATCACGGTCCTGGAAGGGTAGATCGCAGAACGCGACAGATCACCAGATCAGGCAGAGGGGTGCAACACCGTCAGAGCACGGTGCAAGTGCTGACGGGTGGTGTACAACTCGTGGCGAAGAGCTCGGTTAGCTCTATCCAGCCCATCAGCATGCAGAACCAGGTTCTGATGACAGAAGGGCTCTCGGGTGATGGTGGAGTAGGCAGCAGTGTAGTATCCCTCCGCACCAACATCGGATGCGATAGCAATGTGCCTGAAGGGGGAGGTGTCCAACTCCTGATACTCTCCATGAAGACGTGTCAGAGCAGCATAAGCAGCATCGTGGACCACCATATCGATAGTCACTCCAACACCATGAGCAGTGTGCAGCACGGTAGTGGAGTCATACTCCCGAGAGTAGAGGTGGACGATGGCACGGAATTGCTCCTGGTTGAAGTCCTTGTACTCCTCGCAGACGGTGTACTCAGGGTGCCTGTGATAACCCAGATAGGTCATCATCTCAACCAACACAGCAGGTGATCCTGAGGCACCAATGGCCGTCGTGTGGCGCACGACCTGTCTCGTGGGTTCCATCTGAAAACAAATATGTTTTCACAGGAGTCAAATGACATTGTGCATAATGTTCAAATACTATTCTAAAGAATAACTAGGGCTTATCCAACTTTGGGGTGAACGTGGTCACGGGATCCTAATGTAAAAGTTAGTAAAATCGTTTAACCCGAGTAGAAGAGAGTTCAGAGTCCCAGAGTAAGGATCGAGGAGTAAAAGATACTAATACCACCCAGATGGCGACGTGGGCCCGTAAGGCACACAACCATGTTAGTAAAAGTTTTGTAATGTCTAGACTCAACTTCGGCCAAGGAGTGTGGAAGGGGGATTCCTACAAGCAGTCGGCTCTGATACCAACTTGTGACGCCCCCGATTCAATCGTACACTAATCATACACGCAAATGTGTACGATCAAGATCAGGGACTCACGGGAAGATATCACAACACAACTCTACAAATAAAATAAGTCATACAAGCATCATATTACAAGCCAAGGGCCTCGAAGGCTCGAATATAAGAGCTCAATCATAGACGAGTCAGCGGAAGCGACAATATCTGAGTACATACATAAGTTAAACAAGTTTGCCTTAAGAAGGCTAGCACAAACTGGGATACAGATCGAAAGAGGCGCAGGCCTCCTGCCTGGGATCCTCCTAAACTACTCCTGGTCGTTGTCAGCGGGCTGCACGTAGTAGTAGGCACCTCCCGAGTAGTAGTAGTCGTCATCGACAGTGGCGTCTGGCTCCTGGACTCCATCGTCTGGTCGCAGCAATCGGGTATAGAAAAGGGGAAAAGAGGGAGCAAAGCAACCGTGAGTACTCATCCAAAGTACTCGCAAGCAAGGAGCTACACTACATATGTATGCATTGGTATCAAATGGACAAGAAGGTAACATATGTGGACTGAACTGCAGAATGCCAGAATAAGAGGCGATAGCTAGTCCTATCAAAGACTACGCTTCTGGCCACCTCCATCTTGCAGCATGTAGAAGAGAGTAGATGGTAAGTTCACCAAGTATCATCGCATAGCATTACCCTAACCGATGATCCTTCCCTCGTCGCCCTGTGAGAGAGCGATCACTGGTTGTATCTGGCACTTGGAAGGGTGTGTTTTAATAAGTATCCGGTTCTAGTTGTCATAAGGTCAAGGTACAACTCCAAGTCGTCCTGTTACCGAAGATCACGACTATTCGAATAGATTTACTTCCCTACAGGGGTGCACCACATTTCCCAACACGATCGATCCCCTTTATCCGGACACACTTTTGTGGGTCATGCCCAGCCTCGGAAGATCAACACGTCGTAGCCCTACCTAGGCACAACAGAGAGGTCAGCACGCCGGTCTAAATCCTATGGCGCAGGGGTCTGGGCCCATCTCCCATTGCACACCTGCACGTTGCGTACGCGACCGATGAGCAGACCTAGCCTCCCTTATACAAGAGCAGGCGTTCCAGTCCAACCCGGCGCGCGCCGCTCAGTCGCTGACGTCATGAAGGCTTCGGCTGATACCACGACGCCGAGTGCCCATAACTGTCCCCGCGTAGATGGTTAGTGCGTATAGGCCAGTGGCCAGACTCAGATCAAATACCAAGATCTCGTTAAACGTGTTATCTTGAAATAACCACGAATGCCAACCGGGCCAGACCCACCTCTCTCCTAGGTGGTCTCAACCTGCCCTGTCACTTCGCCACAAAGATCCACACAGAGGGCTGTCGGGAAAGTATGTCCTTCCAGCCCCCAATATGTGAATCAACCGCGGGTACTCCTCAAGCCGACCCGTCTTTAGTCATCACATGTATCATGTATAAAGTATATAGTATATACCCGTGATCACCTCCCGAGTGATCACGTCCCGATAGTATAGCATGGCAGACGGACAAGAATGTAGGGCCAGTGATGATAAACTAGCATCCTATACTAAGCATTTAGGATTGCAGGTAAGGTATCAACAGCTGTAGCAACAATGACAGGCTATGCATCAGAATAGGATTAACGGAAAGTAGTAACATGCTACACTACTCTAATGCAAGCAGTAGAGAGAAGACTAGGCGATATCTGCTGATCAAAGGGGGGGCTTGCCTGGTTGCTCTAGCAAGAGAGAGGGGTCATCAACACCGTAGTCGTACTGGGTAGCAGCGGCGTCGGTCTCGGTGTCTAGCAAGAGAAGAGGGGGAAGAAACAATAAATATAATGCAAACAAATGCATGACGATGCATGACATGACAAAGCGTGATGCTAGGTGTGCCCTAACACGGTATGAGTTGGTACCGGTGAAGGGGGAAGTCATCCGAGAAATTATCCCCGGTGTTTCCCGTTTTCGGATAGATGAACCGAAGGGGGAAAGTTGCGTGTTCGCTATGCTAGGGATGTGTGGCGGACGAACGGGCTGCGTATCCGGATTCGTCTCGTCGTTTTGAGCAACTTTCATGTACAAAGTTCTTTCATCTGAGCTACAGATTACTTTCTATTAATTTTAAAAGTTTTAAATCATTTTCTAAATTGTTTTAATTGGAAAATTAAATCTTAAATTGCTATGGGTACACAGAATTGTACCCAACAGAATGAATGTGTGGCTGGCAGGTGGGGTCAAGGGGGGGTCCAATCAGCATTTGACCAGTCAACTGTTGACTAGTCAACAGGGTCAAACAGGGCCCACCTGTCATAGACTGGGTCCACCCAGTCAACAGTTTGACTGGTCAAACTGGACAGGGGGCCCACATGTCATTGACTGACAAATAATTAACCTAATTAATTGGTTTAATTAACAGATTAATTAGGTTAAGTTAATTAGGTTAATCTAATTATGATTAATTAGTTTAATTAATCAAGATTAATTAAGTTAATTAATTCTTTAATTAATTAATTAATTAATTATCTTTTTAATTAATTTTAATTATTATTTATTAATTCATTTATTAATTAATTTAATTAATAATATATTTTTTTTATTTCGTTTTCGTTCACAGGGGGTGGGCCCCGTTTGTCTGTGGCACACAGGCCTTGTGGGTCGGGCGTGCGAGCAGCAAAGGCCGTGGGCGCCCGATGGGCGCGAGCGCCAGGCGCGGCGTCACCGGAACGGGGGCGCCGACGAGCAGAGAGGCGGCGGCCATGGCCGGTGCAGGCGCGGAGATGTGGGCCGCGGAGAGCGGCCATCGTGGGGAGGCGGAGTGAGGCGAGGGGGGCCGGAGCGGGGCACCGCGAGGCCGCAGCGGCTGGCGCCAGCTGTGGCGAAGTGGTGCGGGGCATAGGCAAGGCACGCGATGGCGCGCGCGAGCTGCAGCGGTGGAGAGGGTGGCGGGGTCGCCTGGGCGAAGCAGTGCGGCGAGTAGCACTTGGTGCGGCGTCACGTGGGCACGGTGAGGATGGGAGGCGGGCCGACGCGGGGCTAGGAGAAGCAGCGGCGGCGAGGAGCAAGCGGGGCGCGCGCTTCTGTGTGAGCAGGTGTAGTCGAGCACGGGCGCGTGAGCGGGGCATCGGGGGCGCGCACATCGGAGTGGATGCGACCGCGGTGAGCGAGGAGGCAAGGAGATCCGAGACGCGGGCGGCGCACGGGTGCGCGCGTGCGGTGGCCGTGGCGACCAGCGTGAGGCGCGCGCAGCGCTGGCAGTTGGTGCCGCGCGAGGGAGAGGGGAGGGAACGAGGCTCACGGGGGGTCGCAGGGCACGGGCAGCGGGGTTCGAGGCGGAGGATGGGGACGACGCGGACGTAGGGGACGCAGTCCGTTGAGGAGGAGGAGGCAGCCCGGTGGGGGGGGGGGGACGCTCTGGCGAGGCCCGAGGAGCTCCGGGCGGCGGCGACGGCGGGTGTTGATGAGGCGGCGGGGTCGTGCCCCGATCCGATCTGGATCGGGGAGAGTGGGGGCGTGAGTAGGGGGGAAGTGGGTGGTGGCTAGGGTTGGACTGGGGGGAGTGGGGGTTAAGGCGGCGGGGTGGGCCAACCTGTTAGGCCCCGAGGCCATCTGGGCCATGGCCCAGCAAGGAGGGGGGTTCTCTTATATATTTTTTTCTTTTGTTTTTCTGTTTTTAACATTTTTCTTTTATCTATTTTCTTTTACTATTTTAATTCATATTATTTTAGTTTTATGAAATATAATTCTAGGACCTAAATTTGTGGTAGTAATTATATCACTGCCACAATTATCCTTTTATTTATTAAAAGTAGTTTTCAATAATTTAATCATTTAAGTGACGATTACATAAATAATTCAGCTATTGTTTCTATCATTTAGTGCATCTAAGCATTTTATAAAAATTTGGATTCACCACCATAATCATATATGATTTATTTGCTACACTTTGAACATTTTAGATTTGACTTTAGAAAACTTTTATTGTTTAACTTTATTTTAATTAGAATTCAAAAGGGACGTAATTCACCGCAAGATTAACAACAGTAACCATGGTGACATGGCATCATTATCGTGAGATTACTGTAGCTTCATTACTCGGGCGTTACAATGGTTGAGTCCATTCAAGAAACGTGCCATAGTTTGCTCATCATCTTCCGTGACATTGGCTCTTATCATGGCAATCTCCATCTCCTTGTAGTACTCTTCAACGCTCTCGGTTCCTTGGTTGAGTAGTTGGAGTTTCTTGAAGAGGTCACGGTTGTAATAGGTAGGCACGAAGCATGCTCTCATGACATCCTTCATTTGTGCCCAAGTAGTGATGGGTGGTACACCTCTTGCCTCTCGGCGCTCGATAACTTGTTCCCACGAAATGAGGACATAGTCTTGGAACTCAAGGGATGCCATTGCGATCTTCTTCTCTTCTTCAAAGTTGTGCAAACTGAAGATTTTGTCAACCTTCAATGCCCATGAAAGGTATTCTTCGGGATCGTTGCTTCCATTGAACTTGAGCATTGTGAACTTTAGCTTGTCGTAGCGTTGATCTTCATTGTGTTGGGGTCGAGGATGATGACGTCCATGTTGTTGATGATTGTCAAGCTCATGTTGCACTTGGATAAGAGGGTTGTCGACCTCATGTTGTTCTTGTCGTGGGGGATTTCCATTGTCTTCATGCTCTTGATGAACTTGATGTTCTTGGAGAGCTTGTGGATGAGCTTGTCGAGCTCGAGGAAGAACTTGAGGAACTTGATGATGCACGGGATCTTGAAATCTTCGTTCTTGAGCTTCTTCGCGAAGTGCTTCTCCATGTTCACGAGCTTGTCGGCCTCGGTTGGCTATGGCGCGACTTGCATCTTGGAGGGCTTGTTGCGCCTCAAGTGCTTGAGCTTCTCGCAATTGTCGCTCTTGACGTTGTGCCTCGGCATCTTGTGCTTCTTGGTGTAGATGCGCGTGCTCTTCCTCTTCATGTTGACATTGTCGTTGTCATTCTCGTGCTAGCGCAAAAGCCTCTTGGGTTTGACGTTGTCGGTGCTCTTGAGAGTTGGTATCGCGTAGAGGATTGAGGCTTGCTTGACGATCGTTGCATGCGGCACGTCGAAGAGTGTTCGATGTCGGTGTACTTGAGCCGGAGAGGGTGAAGTCGGAGTGTCGACTTGAGTAAGCCCTTCTTGATGAAGACGAAGTGGAAGAAGAACGGTTGAGCAACAAAGCACGAATCTCTTCCATTCTTGCGTCGTTCTCTTGCTTGTGATCGTCGAGCTTGTGGTCGAAGTAGTCCCTTGTACGTTGCTCGGAGAGTCACAAGTCGGTGGCGAGGTTGTCGATGCGTTCACTCATTGCTTGTTGCTCTTGATGCAAAGCACATTGTGCACCAAAGAGGTGGCTCTTGGTGACGTAGGAGTTCATGTCGTCGTCATGCTCAATGAAGAGTGGGTTGGTAGAAGTACTTGGCCTATCTATCATTCCAGTAGAAAAATGTGAGTGGTAGAAAGAGAAGAACGAATACCAAATGTACCTTGACCGAAGTTGAAAGTGGATCAATGATCACTCTAATGTGGACAAGGAAATAGCACAATTGGTACCAATTCTTGTCGGTTTCTCACACCTACACAAGTAAAAGCTTATGGTGGATCTTGGTTAGGATGGTGGCACAAAATTTGATGCAATTGTAAGTGAGCTTCAATAATGTTGGAAAAGATTCGCAATATTGCAATGCAACAAGTAGGCCAAGCAATATACGGTGCACGGAAACACACACGCAAAAAGATAAGTAGGGTTGGGCAACCAAGGATGAGCCAAAATGTGGAGTCCACAAAAATGCTCGTGTTGCACAACACTAGAGAGACACTAGCACGATTGCACAATTGGCGGATACAAGACTTGCGCACAACCTACTAAGCAAAAATGCAACAACTTATATCCCAAGTATGTTCTATGCAATGTGTTTCGATGATATCATCCAAGATGATCTAATATGACAATCTTAATGTTGTATGATGCTATGGTGCTTGCTTAAAATCTCTTCGCTTATATTTTCCTTTTGCTTAAAAGCTTGTTTGGTTCTTTGTTCTTTGAGCTCTTTTCTCATGCAATGCTTGACGAACCAAGATAGCAATTGTGTATGCGATGACAACCTTGTGGCACAAGAGATGATACCAAGATATGCAACAATGATGTATGTACGCAATGGGAAGTATGATCACTAATGTGCACAAGTCTCGTTGCCGGCAATACTCAAAGGCTAGTCTTGATGGGTAAGCGATGCAAAGGAGTAAGGCTATGATGGCTATCAATGTAATGGCAAGAGTGATATGTCCAATACAAAGATGAGGTTACCATTCTTGGGTTCCTTGTCTGTAAGCAAGAACGGATGACGGTGATCCAATCACAAATACCAAGATGTAGTCGAGGTGGTCGTTGTTGATGACGCGTCCGTGTCGAAGATGAGCGGCGGTGATGTTGATGTCGAATCGTACCTAGATAGCTGAAACACAAAAGGATACGGAACCGCAACTCAAATTCTCAAAGCTCAAAGTGGAAACACATGTCGGAATGTGAAATGGGTAATCAATAGTGGTGTTATGCGGAAGAAGTGATGGTGTAGGTGGTAGGAGTGCGTATGCGGAAATGTGGGCAGCGGTGGTGACCAAAACTGAAGAAAATTCAGTTTCATCAGGTTACTCCGGGCGTCTGGTGGTGAGCGATCGTCCGGTCGTCGGACGTCCGGTGGCGAGTGGACGTCCGGTGCCTGGGCGAAAATCAGGCACGGGATGAACTGGTGGAGTTCGTGATGGAGAGGTCGAAATTCATTGAATCCGAGCGATTTCATGGATGGAAAGGGTGGGGCAAGGGGGAAAAGCTAGATTCACTCAAAACAAAGCAAATCCACAAATCAAATCCAACAAAATTTCAACACACCAACAAGTCACAAAAACCAATTGGGGCTATTTTTGTGGGGAATTTTCTAATTAGGGACAAAAACAACAAAAACTAGGCTAGCAACACAACAGGGAGGCTCAGAAATCATGATCAACGAGGCTCTGATACCAAGATGATGTATGGTAGGGACCCTAATCGGCCGATCTTTCATGAAACGAGCGAATCCCGTGATGAACACGAAGAACACAAGGAGGGAAACGAGGGGAAAATCACAAGGGGAACACAAGAGAACACTCAAAGCAACAAGTATGATTACACATGCGCTAGACCCATGAACACAAAGGGAGATATAAGATCCAAAGTCAACAACGGACAATACAAAGGTAGACGATCTTCTCCGTGAGGATGTCTTGAATCCACGAGGGGGATCTTCCCTTAGAGGCGTCTTGAATCCAAAGGGATCTTCTCCGAAGAGGGGTCGTGGTCTCTCTCGTGGAGTAGATTCGATGTGCATGAGCAATGCTCTATCTCTGAAAATGAACTAAACCAATGCTAACCCTAGCTAGGATGAATAGGGAGTCTATTTATAGTCTTAGTGCAAATGGGGGGCGAAAGGAGGGGGTACATGGGCTTCGGGCCTGAAACTGGACACAGCCAGGTACAGGATGTCCGCTGGGGGCCGGTCGTCTGGTGGCTCACGGGCGGCCGTACGTCCAGTAGTAGCTGGTCGTCCGCTGGTTCTGGCTCGGATGTGGACGTTGCGGATTTTCGGAAGGGGCCGGTCATCCGGTCGCCGGACGTCCGGTGGCGTCGGACTTCCGCTCGTTTGGCTCGGGTGCGGTGTCGCTGGTCGTCCGATCTGGGCCGGACATCCGCTCGCTGTAGCTTGGCTGGGGCTTCAGGCTCCAGACGACCGGTCCCGGCCGGTCGTCCGGTGGCTGGAGTTTGTCTGCAGCTCTTCTTCTTCTTCTTCTCCGTCTTCACGCCCATCTTCCTCTTTCGATCCTCCTTGCTCCTTAGCTTCTTCATGGCCAACTACTTGATACCTGAGTATGCACAATGTCTTCGTTTGAGGTAGTAGCCATGTCTCATGTGCATCGAAGTGGAAATGTGAGAGGAGAGATGTCACCTCGGTTTCGAGAGCTCTTCCATGTGGTCGTGTCATGGGTCCAAGTGGTGTCATAGGAGATGTAGTTGAGTCCATGGGGATGACATTGGGATGCTCCGTATCAGGTGTGGTCAATAACCACTCGGAAGTTGGTTTAGCGATTGCTAAGGCGCGACGTCTCGCACGTTCATAGTCGGATCATCAAGGTCGACTCCCACAAAAAACGATAGCCACCATCTCATCGAAACATCAGGACACCTTCGCCTCTATCATCATCTTCCCTGACATTGGCTCTTATCATGGCAATCTCCATCTCCTTGTAGTAGTCTTCAACGCTCTTGGTTCCTTGCTTGAGTATTTGAAGTTTCTTGAAGAGGTCACCGTTGTAGTAGGTAGGCACGAAGCGTGATGTCATGACATCCTTCATTTGCGCCCAGGTAGTGATGGGTGGTTCACCTCTTGCCTCACGATGCTCGACGACTTGTTCCCACCAAATGAGGACATAGTCTTGGAACTCAAGGGATGCCATCGCGATCTTCTTCTCTTCTTCATAGTTGTGCAAGAGGAAGATTTTGTCGACCTTCAATGCCCATGAAAGGTATTCTTCGGGATCGTTGCTTCCATTGAACTTGGGCGTGGTGAACTTTAGCTTGCCGTAGCGTTGCTCTCCATTGTGTTGGGGTAGTATATGATTACGCCCATGTTGTTGATGATTGTCAAACTCGTTGTGCTCTTGGCGAGGAGGGTTGTCAACCTCATGTTGCTCTTATCGTGGAGGATTCCCATTCTCTTCACACTCTTGGCGAACTTGATGTTCTTGGCGAGCTTGTGGAGGAACTTGTCTATCTTGATGTTGCACGCGAGCTTGATGTCGTCGTTCGTGAGCTTCTTCACGAAGTGCTTCTTCTTGTTCATGAACTTGTCGGCCTCGGTTGGCTACGGCTCGACTTGAATCTTGGAGGGCACGTTGCGCCTCAAGTGCTTGAGCTTCACGGAGTTGTTGTTCTTGTCGTTGTGCCTCGGCATCTTGTGCATCTTGGTGTAGACGCGCTCGCTCTTCCTCTTCATGTTGGCGTTGTCCTTGCCGTTCTCGTGCTAGCGCAAAAGCCTCTTGGGTTTGACGTTGCTGGTGTTCTTGAGAGTTGGTGTCGCATAGAGGATTGAGGCTTGCTTGACAATCGTTGTGCGCGGCACGTCGAAGAGTGTTCGATGTCGGTGTACTTGAGCCGGAGAGGGTGAAGTCGGAGTTCGACTTGAGCGGCTCCGTCTTGATGAGGACGAAGTGGAATAAGAGCGGTTGAGCAACAAAGCACGAATCTCGTCCACTCTTGCATCGTTCTCTTGCTTGTGATCGTCGAGCTTGTGGTCGAAGTAGTCCCTTGTACATTCCTCGGAGAGTCGCAAGTCGGCGGCGAGGTTGTCGATGCGTTCACTCATTGCTTGTTGCTCTTGATGCAAAGCACGTTGTGCACCAAATAGGTGGCTCTTGGTGACGTAGGCGTTCATGTCGTCGTCTTGCTCAATGAAGAGTGGGTTGGTAGAAGTACTTGGCCTATCCATCATTCCAAGAGAAAAATGTGAGTGTTTGAAAGAGAAGAACGTATACCAAATGTACCTTGATTGAAGTTGAAGGTGGATCAATCATGACTCCAATGTGGAACAAGGAAATAGCACAACTGGTGGAGCTTGTTTAGGATGGTGGCACAAAATTTGATGCAATTGTAAATGAGCTTCAATAATGTTGGAACAGATTCACAAGATCGCAATGCAACAAGTAGACCAAGAAATATACGGTACACGGAAACACACACGCAAAAAGATAAGTAGGGTCGTGCAACCAAGTGATACACGCGAAGGTGTCCCGATGTTTCAATGAGATAGATATCGTTTTCTGTGCGAGTCGACTTTGATGATCCGACTACGAACGTGCGAAGACGTCGCGCCTTAGCAATCACTAAACCAACTTCCAAGGGTTATTGAACACACCGGAGCACGATCAACCTGACCACGAGGGTCTATTTCCTGCGAGCAAATGAAGAACAAGCAAGAAACTAATATTGCAATCTGGATATTGTGAATTGAAGAGGAAAGCTTTATTAATGAAGGTGGGGTTCCGTGACGTCTTGGTTTGGTCGTTGGACACAAACGAAGTACGCGAAGTTGCAGCTATGGCGAACTTTTAATCTAAACAAAACCCAAAGTCTAAATGTCTCCCTAAGGGCTATATGTAGGAGGAAGAGGGGGGAATTTCGTGGCCCTTGGAGGAGGGGTCCGAAACCAACCCTAACTCTTGTTTCCCCACACATACGGACTCTAAAAATAGCCTATACTTAAGTATTTCGAAAATACATGGGCCTGGCCCAATAATAAGGTGACGCATCACCTAGAATAGCCTCTGAACGAAATTTATGAAGTGGAATCATGTATATTTCGTCCAAGGCTTCATGCACTTCTTATGGTGGCTTCAAAGTCCTGAAATCATCACTTGTAACTCCGTTCTTGATCCCCTTGCGCATGCCATCATCGCCATGCTTGAACTTGCTCCAAGGTTCATCTTTCTTGTCCAAGCTAGGCCCTTCATTTGTAAGCAAAACAAATGTATCCAATTTAGGCAGCATCATATGAGTTCTCATGAACATTAAAATCGTTACCTAGAAATGAAAGTACTTGATAATTCAATTGGCATGCGCGAGCTCTAGTAATTGGTCCAGTATGTATAGCAGCAGGGGTTGTGGGTGTAACAATGGTATTGATGTCCTCATCATCCTCCCCTTCTTGAAATGAAGTCGTCCTCGATGAAAGTTCATCTTCCTCACCCAAATAAGGCTTCAAATCTGCAATGTTAAAAGTGGGACTAACCCCAAAATCTGCAGGGAGCTCAAGTTTATATGCATTATCATTTATTTTCTCTAACACCTTAAAAGGACCATCAGCACGTGGCATTAGCTTTGATTTGCGCAAATTAGGAAATCTATCCTTACGCTAATGTAACCAAACAAGATCTCCAGGTGCAAACACAACATGTTTTCTACCCTTATCACCAGCAAGTTTATATTTAGCATTCATACGCTCAATGTTTTCCTTAGTTAACTCATGCATTTTTAAAATCAATTCAACATGTTCTTTAGCATCAAATTAACCTTCTCCGAAGATGGAAGAGGCACCAAATCAATAGGTGCACGAGGTAGGAAACCATACACAATTTCAAAAGGACACATCTTAGTAGTAGAATGCAATGAATGATTATGAGAAAATTCAATATGAGGCAAGAATTCTTCCCACATTTTCTTATTATTCTTCAAAACAGCCCTAAGCATAGTAGACAATGTTCTATTGACTACTTCAGTTTGACCATCAGTTTGGGGTGACAAGTAGTACTAAAAAGCAGTTTAGTCCCCAACTTAGCCCATAAACATCTCCAAAAGTGGCTAAGAAATTTAGTGTCATGATTTGAAACAATAGTATTTGACACACCATGCAAGCGAATAATTTCACAAAAGAACAAATCAGCAACATTAACAGCATCATCGCTTTTATGACATGGTATAAAGTGTGCCATTTTCGAGAACCTATCCACGACAACAAATATGCTATCCTTCCCCTTCTTTGTTCGAGGTAAACCTAAAAGAAAGTCCATAGATATATCCTCCCAAGGAACACTAGGTACAAGAAAAGGCATATATAAACCATGAGGATTGAGTCGTGACTTTGCTTTTTGACATGTAGTGCAGCGAGCAACAAAACGCTCAACATCCCGTCTCATCTTTGGCCAATAGAAATGTGTAGCAAGTATATCCTCCGTCCTCTTGATGCCAAAGTGTCCCATTAATCCTCCTCCATGCACCTCCTGCAACAACAAAAGATGAACGGAGCTAGCTTGAGTGCATAGCTTGTTAGCACGAAACACAAATCCATCGTTAAGAACAAACTTGTTCCAAGTTCTCCCTTCCTTACAATTCTGCAATACATCTTTAAATTTAGCATCATGCACATATTGATCTTTGATGGTCTCCAAACCAAATATTTTAAAGTCAAGTTGTGAAAGCATAGTATAACGATGAGACAATGCATCAGCAATAACATTTTCTTTACCCTTCTTGTGTTTAATGACATAAGGGAAAGTCTCAATGAATTCAACCCATTTAGCATGTCTACGGTTCAATTTTGCTTGACTTTTAATGTGTTTCAAAGATTCATGATCAGAATGTATAACAAATTCCTTGGGCCATAAATAGTGTTGCCATGTTTCTAAGGTCCGAACAAGAGCACATAATTCTTTATCATAAGTAGAATAGTTCAGACTAGGCGCACTCAATTTTTAAGAAAAGTATGCAACAGATTTGCCATCTTGTAATAACACACCTCCTAATCCAATTCCACTAGCATCACATTCAAGCTCAAAAGTCTTATTAAAATCAGGAAGTTGGAGTAAAGGAGCATGTGTCAACTTATCTTTCAACACCGTGAAGGCTTCTTCCTATGCGGTACCCCAAACAAAAGGCACATCCTTCTTTGTAAGCTCATTGAGAGGTGCAGCAATGGTGCTGAAATCTCTCACAAAACGCCTATAGAAACCAGCGAGGCCAAGGAAACTCGTCACTTCTGTGACCGTTTTGGGCTGCGGTGAAAGTGCAACTATCCCTAGGTGGTTTTAGTAATTCATAACAACATATAGCTCATTGAGCTAATGCTATTCCAAGATGATTATTTCAGGAAAGCTCAATGATTGGCATCGCATGGATGTGAAAGTGGAACCCTCAAAATGCTAAGGACAAAGGATTGGCTCAAGCTCAAAAGCTCAAGACTCTTCATTTTATATTTTAGTGATCCAAGATCACATTGAGTCTTTAGGAAAAGCCAATACTATCAAGGAGGGATGAGGTGTTTCTTAATGAGCCTCTTGCTTCATGTGCTTAGTGATATGCTCCAAAACCCTCAACTACTTTCCCATATCCACATATGACCTAAACCCTAAGCCAAACTCGGTCCTACCGATTCTTCCTATCCGGCGCCACCGAGTTTCACTTGTCATAAGCCACTGCCAAACCCTAGCAATTCGGTTCTACCGATAGGGATCTCGGTCTCACCGAGATGGGATTGCAAACTCTCTGTTTCCCTTTCGTAACTTTTTGGTCTCACCGAAAGAGCGAATCGGTCCCACCGAGATTGCAATGTAAATTCAGTGTTTCCCCTTTGTAACTTTTCGGTCTCACCGAAAGAGCAAATCGGTCCCACCGAGTTTGCCTGACCAACTCTCTGGTTAGCTAATTACCAAATTCGGTCACACCGAGTTTGTGTAATCGGTCTCACCGAGATTACGTTATGCCCAAACCCTAACCATATCGGTCCTACCGAGTTGCATGTCAGTCCTACCGAAAATCTCTAACGGTCACTAGGTTTACATTTTCGGTCCGACCGAGTTTGTTGATTCGGTCCCACCGAGATTGGAAAACTGTGTGTAACGGTTGGATTTTGTGTGGAGGCTATATATACCCCTCCACCTCCTCTTCATTCGAAGAGAGAGCCATCAGAACACATACACCATTCCAACTCATATGTTCTGAGAGAGAACCACCTACTCATGTGTTGAGACCAAGATATTCCATTCCTACCATATGAATCTTGATCTCTAGCCTCTCCAAGTTGATTTCCACTCAAATCTTCTTTCCACAAAAAATCCAAATCCTATGAGAGAGAGTTGAGTGTTGGGGAGACTATCATTTGAAGCACAAGAGCAAGGAGTTCATTACCTACACACCATTTGTTACTTCTTGGAGAGTGGTGTCTCCTAGATTGGCTAGGTGTCACTTGGGAGCCTCCGACAAGATTGTGGAGTTGAACCAAGGAGTTTGTAAGGGCAAGGAGATCGCCTACTTCGTGAAGATCTACCGCTAGTGAGGCAAGTCCTGTGTGGGCGATGGCCATGGTGGGATAGACAAGGTTGCTTCTTCGTGGACCCTTTGTGGGTGGTTGCTTCTTCGTGGACCCTTCGTGGGTGGAGCCCTGTGTGGACTCGCGCAACCATTACCCTTTGTGGGTGGAGCCCTCCGTGGACTCTCGCAACCGTTACCCTTTGTGGGTTGAAGTCTCCATCAACGTGGATGTAGGATAGCACCACCTATCCGAACCACGGGAAAAACATCCATGTCTCCAATTGCGTTTGAATTCTCCAAACCCTTCCCTTTACATTCTTGCAAGTTGCATGCTTTACTTTCCGCTGCCAATATACTCTTTGCATGCTTGCTTGAATTGTGTGATGATTGCTTGACTTGTCCTAAAATAGCTAAAATCTGCCAAGAACTAAAATTGGGAAAAGGTTAAGTTTTATTTGGTCAATTAGTCCAATCACCCCCCTCTAGACATACTTTCGATCCTACAAGTGGTATCAGAGCTTTGGTCTCCATTTGCTTTGATCTCGATAGATTTTGGTGGTCATAGCCTTGGTTTCACAACCTAGGAGAGTATGGCGTCTAGCGAGGGAAATTATCACCGTAGAGGTCCCTACTTTGATGGTACTAATTTTGCTAGTTGGAAGCATAAAATGAAAATGCATATTCTTGGACATAACCCCACCGTTTGGGCTATTGTGTGTGTTGGTTTGCAAGGTGACTTCTTTGATGGGAGAGAACCAAACCGTGAAGCTACCGCAGATGAGTTGAAGATGTTGCAATACAATGCTCAAGCTTGTGATATTCTCTTCAACGGATTGTGCCCCGAAGAATTCAACAAAATCAGCCGTCTTGAGAATGCGAAGGAAATTTGGGACACTTTGATTGATATGCACGAAGGTACCGACTCCGTCAAGGAATCCAAATTGGATGTGCTTCAAAGCCAACTTGACAAGTTCAAGATGAAGGATGGTGAAGGTGT